>NW_015645056.1:5378-27129 GCF_001515625.1 Sinocyclocheilus rhinocerous
GGAGAACATGTGAGCGCCAGTGCAGAATCTTCAGCGTTTCCTGCTGTCTTGTTGATGAATGTTGATCATATGTCAAAAATAAACAATTATTTTGCTTGTGTTTATTGTGTTGATCTGATTTTCCCCCTCCTTTCCCACCTCACATGCATTTCAGGAAAAACTGCTTCAAACGGTATGTCACTTGCTGCTAAATGAGTGATTATCATGACATTTTTTATTCTACAAAAGGACTGCATTATATTATTCACAATTCATGATAGCCTATTTAAAATTAAAACAGATCTCTTGGAGCAGAAATATCCCTGATATTCTGAATATAATCTGATGCTTAACCTCTTAACTTAGCCTAACTAACTTTTATTTGAAATAAAGTTTTTGCATTTTATTCTTTAATAATTCATACAAATATAATCCAACAGGCCTTTTAGACATAGAGCTGGTATTTAATATGGTAAAATTCTGTATTCATCATTTATTTATCAAATGTAGATTTAAATGTATTTATCTAGTAATTGGTAATATTATTTATTTCTATTTATCTGTTTCAAATGTTTATCTGTCCTTATTTTTAACCACTTGTATAATTGATACGCAAAGTATTGTTGCAATTTCTAGAAGTCAGAAGTCAGAAAGAGCTTTATTACCAAGTATGTTTACACACACAAGGAATTTGACTTGGCGACAGGAGCTTACAGTGTAGAAGAAAGTACAGACATAGTGCAAACATGCATGATAGTGCAGACATACATAGAATAAGAATAAGACCAAACTGGAAGAGTAGTCTGGAAGTTTCACAATGCTCTAATTTAAAGCTAAAATTGATTTTAAGTAGTAAAGTTTTCTATTTTTATTTCAGGAGGAATGAATCGTCATGTAGACCCCATTCCTGGCACTCTGCTAAATCCACAGATAACCCCACCATCAACACCCCCAAATCTGAACCTAACCCTGTACCAGACCCCACTTGGCAGACCAAATATGATGCAGGGTGAGATTCTGAGGGTTTATATGTAATTGATATAAATTGAACTCCAATCAACAACATTAATTTGCTTTGTTTCGTTCCAGGTCACCCTCAAAAGACTTCACCAGCTGTTGGGGACAGACCAATCTGCGACAAGTATCCTGCCAGTTAAGCTCTGTGGGAAATATGGAAAGTGTAGAGCCCTCATCTCACGCTTTCTCAAAAGAGCAGCCTTTATTGAGCAAATCCAGTAGTGGAGCAGATCACCCAGTGCTTGAGAGTGCCATCAGCAAACCTACTTCTGCATGTAACCCGTTTTTATCAGGCAAAGCTGACCATAGTACACCTCGGGCTAGCACAGAAGGGATGTTTTATAGAGGCATTCCCAGTGATCTAGGAGTTCCCAATGACTTCCATAGATACCTACAGATCCCAATTGGCAATGGTGGACGAGTGAGTCCCAGCGTGGAGGAGCAAGCTAGCTCCAAATTCTCCTCCAATGGGAGATTCAACCATAGACCTGTGTGGCATATTCCTGAGAACAAGATATCCACTACTCAAGCTCCTTCTCCACCCTTGCGTAGTGATAGTTTCACTGCCACCAGAGTTCATGAAAAGAGCTTGGTGGGATCGTTCCCTGAAGGACTTTCTGTTTATCCGTCACAGAAACCTCACTGCAGAGCTGTGGACCGACATTTGGACGGGCATGAAGCGAGACACGGCTACAATCCACCTCCAAAAAAGGATTTTCTTCAGCCGTATCTTTTGGTTGAGGACTACCCTAATCAGTTAATCCCTACCAAACTCTTTTCCAAGTCAAGCACTGATGTTAGACAAGGCCAGAACCCGTTTACCTATGAACTTCAGCATCAGAGACAGCACAGCGATGATAGTACCTTTTCTGCATACCCCAACTCTGCATGTTCACCGAAGACCCAAAGTGTTGGGAGCTACTACCGAAGTCTTCAAGATTTGCCCACCAACACCGGCAGTCGAAACCAAACCAGAACCTCCATGGCCTTTGACCCTAACCATGAGGGCCAGGCTCATTTCCGTTACTACTGCATCACTGCCCAGCAGCCATCCTTGGAATCACCTACGCAGGGTTGGTTGGGAGATGAACGGAGGTCTGAAATAGGAACCACCCAAGGTGCCACAAACAGAACCTTTGTTGGTTCTCAAAAGGTTGTGAAGACCAAGTATACCCAGCCGTACCTCAGTGTACGGGAGAACAAGAGCTCCAACGGTTACAGCAAACAGGCCATCATTCCTCCTTCATCTCAAGCCACATCCCCTGTACCAAATCATCTGATTTCAAAGTCCAGCTCCGGGGAAAGAGAGACTCCAAAGAAGAAAGATGGAGTTAAGCTGCAGCCTTCCAGGCATGTACCAAATCACCAGACGGAGCAGAAGAACTCTGTGTCCACTTACCACCAGGACAATCCATGGATCAGCAAGCAGGATCACAAGATCTGTCCACACAAGACACCCATGTTGCACTCTTTGGCCCAGGAGAGCAAGAAGATGGCAGAAAAATTGGTAGCAGCCAAAGGAGGAGGTCAAGAATCAACTGATGCCATCGGTGGCAAACAGGGAAGACGGAGTGACCGCTATGCCACAACTCTACGCAACGAGATCCAACAGAAGAGGGCCCAGCTTCAGAAAAGCAGAAGTGCCGCTACCTTGACCTGCTCAAGTGAAGTTGAGGAGGACTCTGACATCTGGAAGTCCAATGAGACCTCCACATCATCTTCTGATGGTTCCTTCACCAACACGTACAAGGATCATCTGAAGGAAGCCCAAGCCAAAGTTCTGAAGGCCACATCGTTTATGAGGAGGGACCTAGAGCTTCCTGGGAATGAAGTTGCGCTGGGTCAACTTCCCAAAAAACCTGGGCCTGTTCAAGGGCAAGTCACCCGCATTGGGGGGCGTAAAAGGTTTCCAATGGATAAAAAGATACATTCCTTCTCTGAACCGGACAAGATCAATGAAGTAGGAGTTGAGGATAAGGCAGCTGGGTCCTTTGTGGACCGACATAAGTTCTTCGAAGGTTCCTGCAAACCAGTTCTCCAAAAGCCCATTCCAAAGCAAACCCTGCTAAGCCCCACTGAAGACCACAGTGAGAGAAAGACTAGATTAACTGGAGACAGTGAAAGCATCAGTCAGTCTCCCTTAAAACAGAGTAAATCAAGTCATGCTGACCTTAATACAGAAGAGCAGCAACGGCTCGGTACATTTGCGGAATATGAAGCTACATGGAACTTGCAGAAGAAGCTAGTGGAAAGAAGAACAACAGGCAGATATCATTCAGCTGAAAACATCCTGGACTCAGGCTTGGAGGAATCCAACAGCACAGTGTGTGTTCATGAAAGATCCCGTTCCTCCCCTTCTGCTGACTTCTACGGACAGGTAAGAATATTCGTTGTTTTGTCGTGATACTGAAAATGTCTTTGGTGGTCTTTTCATAAAGTTGGTAATTGAACATGGTCTACATTTCATTAGATGCACCATGGTTTCTCTGCAGAAGCAGATAATTGAGAGGTTGTATTGTTTGGTAATAGTCATAAAGAGTTTGCTGCTGGCACAGTGGATCAAGATGGGTGATATAATCTTTAAGAAGGGCTAGTCTGTCCTTCAGGTAGAAGAATCTTTGGCATCAGTGTAAATGGATCCACATTTCTTTCAGAAAATCCCTCTGCCACCCGGAAAGTCTCCTGTTGAATCTCCGCTTGAACCCAAGGACCAACAGAAGACCCGCATCTCTAGGTTAGGATTTCTTGTCTTTGTGAGCAATCTGAAATTATTATATTTTCAGTGATTTGCTAATGTACAGACTGATAATTAGTGTGTTTTATTGTAATTTCAACATCACAGTGTATCCGAAAGAGAGCATGGTCCACTCAACATCTGCGAGCCTCTAAAGTCCATCACACTGAATGTTCTGGAAAGTGATGTGGCGCCTCTTTCCTCCAACCAGAAACCCAGACTTGATGCCAGGCATTCTCCACCATTCTTCTCACATCATCTCCAGGTTCCAATGTCAGAGCAGCTGTTTCCTAAAAACAAAAGTCCTGAACAGCAGAGGTCTGCCCAACCCAAACACCTGGAAACTACATGCCCTTTCAGAGCCTCTCAGGAAATTAGAGTTCAGACCAATTCCCCTGAGCCAACTCAAGGACCATGTCCTTCAGAACATCTGGAGAGAGACAAAAGCCCAACCGCTGCACCAGAGGACAACCAGAGATCAGACACCGAGGGGATGTTATCACACTCTCTACATCTGTTAGATCATTCCTCCATTTCTCCCAAGCAGAGCGTTGACCTGACGGTAACCTCAGCCAGCAGAACACGTTCTCCTTCTCCTCAGTTCTCTCCACAGAGGCTCACAGATGAACCACCTGCAGCTGTGCAGAAAAAGGATCCATGCAGGTAAGTAGAGTTTTAGATACTTATAAGACAATAGGGGCTTTCGCACCAGAGGAACCTTTTTTGTAGTTCGTAAAACTATTTCGGAAGTTCCCACTTTTTGGCGTATTCGCACCACAGGAACTAGGAATGGTTTTAGTTCTAGGAACTCTGTTTGGGGGAACTGAATTAGCTCCTAATTCAGAGTAGTGTCTAAAACAGTTCTATAGGAACTATCAGTTATGTAAGTGTACGCTGATTGGCTAAATGCATACGAAACACCGGCTACCTGCCATTTTAAAAAATATTTACTCCACGAACATGGAAAACAGCTATAACGGCATTTACCTGTTGTCTGCAGCATTATGTTCTTTTCTTAGCCTCAATGATGTGTAACACTGCAAGTTGTCATAGGAGATTTCATCTCTTAGCCCAATTTTTTGCTCTTTTAATCGCATTAACCTTCTATATCCATTATCATGAAACCCATGACACACAACAAAAACAGCTCTGATCACGGCGTGCTACATTCATCGGTTGTTGACGTTTGTAAATGCCGTGCATAAAGACGTTGCTGTCGGCCGCTTCAGAGTTCCTGCTACTGTGTGAATGCAACCAGGAAAACGGCCCGAGGGAGAAATTGGTTCTCTAGGAACCACCCTGCTGGCTAGTTCCTAGAACTACGTGGTGCGAAAGCCCCTAATATGCTGTGGACGATTAATCTGCATATATTTAGCCATTTTAAGATGATAATTGTTGCCAATTTTTGTTCCCTATTGCAGTAATAAGATGGAGGAAACATCAGAGCCAAACACTGCTGGGCGGAAGGTCCCCATACAGATCGTCTGTACAGAAAACAGTTCAGAGAGAGAAAACCGAAACTATCCGCCACATGGTGAATCATCTGGAGGTTCTGAGGTGCCTAAAACTGGCCAACTAAGAAAACTAGATTCTCCAGAGCAATCGAAGTCGCCGTTTATTGCCTACACCCGCCCGGATCCAAGCAGAAATGCAGAACATCAGACTGACAAGATGGTACTAGACAGTAAAGTGCGGGTGAGGAGCAATGGTGTGGGCGAACACTTAGAGGAGGACCTGAAACGAGAAGAGCTGGCCAGAGATATCATGGGGAAGGACAAGAGTCTGGTGGACATCTTGGATCAGAGTAAAATGAAGACAACCATGGATCTGATGGAGGGAATATTTCCACAGGGGGAGCAGCTCTTGGAGGGAGCACAGCAGAGGAGGAAAGCAGCCTCCAAACAGACGTCTCCAAAAAATACACAGCAGAGGTACACTGCCTGAGAATCTCACAAAAACATTTCCAGTCTTCACATTATGTAAATGACATTATTTTGCATTTTTGGTAATGAGCATTATGGTAATAAATGTACTTAATGCAGAAAAAGCTAAGATTGGTCCTAAAACATGGTGCATTTAAAATATGGTTCATCAAAATGTAATTTCTTATTTCTTTCTTATTTCGGGTTAAATATGAGCCAGGTTATGATTTAACATTCGTTTGTGATTCACCCAGAGGAAAATGTGACATTTTCTGTTTTGTCATGTCGCTTTTATTTTTCATCATCAGCGTTACGTAAATGATTTGAAGGCTATAACCCGTTCTACCGGAGTTACATTGTTTGTTGTTTTAGTAGATCATCTGTCTTATTCATGACACCGGTTACAGCTTTAGAGTGAAAACCTGTACACTACTGCCCTCTACTGATACACACATATAGCAAGTATAATGTATTTGGCTTTAAATCTGTGACTCTGTTTCATGTTTGAGAATCATTAAACTGTATTTATATAGGGATTATTCTTTGATTTCTGAAGGGTGGAGGACAATTTGGCGTCATCAGTGTCATTAGTGAGCAGTTCGTCGTATTATAGCACTTCTGCACCTAAAGCAGAGCTGCTCATAAAGATGAAGGACATGCAGGAACACATGGAGGAACAGGATTCAGAGGATGAACTCTATTATGACCTCTCCAACAAGAAGGTACAAGTTTTATGTCCGTTTTGTTGCTTAGTTTTTACTTTAAAGGGGCACTAAGCGATTTTTGCCAAACATTGTTAATATTTGAAAGCACCAAAAAAAACAGGCCCATGCCCCAACAGGAATTCACCCCTATTTTGATATCTCCGTTCCCCACAACAAGGGGAACTCGTGGCCTAATGGTTAGAGAGTCGGACTCGTAACCCAAAGGTGGGTGGGGGGAGTGAATCATCAAAAGCGTTTTTCAAAAATTGCGTAGTGCACCTTTAATTGTGTTGTATTGGTAGCCCCACCCACAAATGTTCTCATTGGTTGCTCTACATATGACATATGTTCTGATTGGTTGCAAGTTCAACATTTTTGCTTTCAGTGAGAACAGAAAAAATTGTTGATGATTAGTTGATCATCATACATAAAGGTCAGATTTCTGCACTCAATCACCTTGAGTGCAGAGCAGTTTACACTATGTACAACATTTCACACTGTTTACAACATTTTGCAAACATTTTAGACTATTTACATTTCAGTGCAGTTTGTATTCTGTATACAACTGTATATGACAAATAAAAATATTGAAAAGTATCTTTAAAAAAATGTGAACTCATGGCATAGTATATAATTTTTTTATTTTTTTTATTTAAATAAACTTTTTCAAAACGCATTTATTCTTATTGCTTAAAATCTGCATACATTTGTTAATTGTGAAAACAATTACATTTATTCAGTTAAGCATCTCTGCATTAATAACTTATTCTGTCAGGATTGTATCTATGTTTGATGATTGTATAGACGTTATAGATGTTTTTGATTCTTAAAGTGTTTTTGTAATTTCTGTCTGTCTGCAGCAAGAGTTGATTGACAGCCTAAGTAAGAAGCTGCAGGTGCTGCGAGAGGCGCGTGAAAGTCTGCAGGAAGATGTGCAGGACAATAACGTTCTGGGAGAGGAAGTGGAGGCCACTGTACAGACTGTCTGCAAACCCAACGAGCTGGAGAAGTTTCGCATGTTCGTCGGCGACCTGGACAAAGTGGTCAGTCTGCTGCTGTCGCTGTCCGGTCGACTGGCCCGCGTGGAAAACGCCCTGAACAGCCTGGAGGAGGGAATATCAGTGGACGAGAAGGTATAAATGAGATGCATGTGAAATATTTTTTTTATCTTTTGTTTCATACTGAGCCTCTCAAATGACGTACACACAAAAATATATTTAGCGTGGCCACAAATTAAGAATCTGTTCCCACTACTTATTAATTAGTTCACTCGTTTTAGTATTTCATGTCAACGTTGCACTAATTTGTTCCCTCATTTAAGTAAATCGTAGCAACCTAGTACTAGTTTGTTACCTTGTTTTAGTTAAACTGCGTCCACGTTGTACTAATTAGTTCCCTTGTTTTAGTAAATTGTGTCCACGCTGTATTAATAAGTTCCCTTGTATTAGTAAATCGTGTCCACGCTGTGTTAATTCGTTCCCTAGTTTTAGTAAATTGTGGCCACATAATACTAATTAGTTGCCTTGTTTTAGTAAATCTCAGCCACGTTGTACTAACTAGTTCCCTCGTTTTAGTAAATCATGTTCACATAGTACTAATTTGTTCCCTCATTTCAGTAAATCGTGTCCACATTGTATTAATTCGTTCCCTCGTTGCAGTAAATCGTGTCCACGCTGTATTAATTCGTTCCCTCTTTGTAGTAAATCGTGTCCATGCTGTATTAATTCGTTCCCTCGTTGTAGTAATTCGCGACCACACTGTATTAATTCGTTCCCTCGTTTTAGTAAATCGTGTCCACGCTGTATTAATTTGTTCCCTCATTTCAGTAAATCATGTCCACATGGTATTAATTCGTTACCTCCTTTTAGTACATCGTAGCAACATAGTACTAATTCGTTCCCTCGTTTTAGTAAATCATGAACACATAGTACTAATTCGTTCCTTCATTTTAGTAAATTGCGTCCACACTGTATTAATTCGTTCCCTCATTTTAGTAAATAGTGTCCACACTGTATTAATTAGTTCCCTTGCTTTAGTAAATCGTGTCCACGCTGTGTTAATTTGTTCCCTAGTTTTAGTAAATTGTGGCCACATAGTACTATTTCATTCCCTCGTTTTAGTCAATTGTGTCCATGTTGTACTAATTCATTCCATCATTTAAGTAAATCATAATTAGTTCTAACAGACAGAAAAAAACACAATTTATGAATGGTTTGTACAATAAACACTTGTGTGTCGTACTTTCAGCACACTTTGACTGAAAAACGCAAACTGCTGATTCGCCAGCACGAAGACGCCAAAGAGCTGAAGGAGAACTTGGACCGAAGGGAACGTCTGGTTTATGAGATTCTGGCCAGTCACCTCAGCGAAGAGCATCTCGCAGACTACCGGCACTTCGTCAAAATGAAGTCAGCGCTCATCATTGAGCAGCGTAAACTGGAGGATAAGATCAAACTGGGTGAAGAGCAGCTCAGATGTCTGAAGGACAGTCTGCCGCTGGACCAGAGACTGCTGTACTGAACCATACTGAACTCTGGACTGGTCTAGACTGGACTGGACTATGTTAAGTTCAGCCTGGACTCTCAGACTCTTGTTGGAAACTAGACTCTAAGCAGAAGTATTTCATATCTGCTTGTGTGCATTGGACAGAAGCGGACAGTAGTGAAGTATTTATACTTAAGAGTGTTTTTCTTTAGAAAACTTTACTTCACAACATTCCAAACCATAATATTGTACTTTTTACTGCACTACGTTTCATATTAAATATCATTTAGTACTTAATTACATTAGAAATCTAGTACTTTCTTACTTTTACTCAAGTAAAAGTAATTCAAAGATTTACTTGAGTACAAGAAAGTACTACATTTTTAGTGTTCTTAAGTAGTAAAGGTAAAAAAAACAACTTTTATTTATGAAACGTAGTGCAGTAAAAAGTACGACATTATGCTTTGGAGTGTAGTGAAGTAAAAGTTTTCACTCTGATTAAGTGCAGATACTTTGAGTAAAGTAAAAATAATTCACTACTGTCCACCTCGGATAGATTTATTACCATCAACACAAAATCATTCTTATATCAGTTCTGTGCTTTTCATTGATTCCAGTATTCTGTAATATAGCATTTTAGTGAATTCATGCTTTGAATCCGCTCGTTTTCCTGTTTTTTTCAAGGATCTTATAAAGTTTTTTCTACCTGTATATTGTACACATTTAATTTATTTTGCAGCTGAAAGCTAATGGTGCTATTAACTGAAAGGATAGATCTGCTTATTCTTGACTAGATCCACACTGAAAGCTGTTTTACTCATTTTCATGTATGTTTTAAACGTTCCTGTTGTTTGTTTTTAACATCATTAAATATCAATCATTAATAGGAAGGGAGGTTCAGAATATCTCTACTCGTATCTAAAATATGAACCTGTGAACCAGAAAAATAATTTGCGATATACTGTTCATAAACACGCTTGCAGTGCATTTCTGCTGCAATAAATTGGAATAAAAATACAAATATGTATTGCAACTTTTGTTGTAGCTCTTCATAGTTATGGATGCGGATCCAGTTAATTCATCTGTCTGATACCACACTTGCTCCAAGGGAATGATTCATAAATATTTGCTGTAAACAAGAATAAAATGAAGTTATTTAATGACTCGTTCTGGAGCCTCACCCACCCTCATGATTTTATGATCTTTATGAGTCACTGTGTTTTCCAATATGAGGCTAATGATCTCAGACTCCTCATTGTTTGATTTTATGATGTTGACCGTGATCATGAGCCATGGTCAATCATTCACAGAAACATATTCACCAGCTTATTTGCCCAGGATTTCTGAGAAGCAGGAAGTTGAGTTTCAGACGGTTTCCAGTCCAACGCCGAGCGCTGAAGACGAAGGAAATGCTGAGAGAAGATTCAGTTGCACATGAAGAGAAACTCACGGATCAGTGGACTGGGTGCTGATATGGTAATATGATCATTTTATACTTTTAATTATAATTTATTTGTAACTTTGATGCATGGAAATACTATTTTAAGATGTCCATAAAGAGCTTGAAAAAAAGGAATGACTATATGTTTGAAAGTCAGGTTTATATAAAGTCAGTTTTCATTTCATTGAATTGTAAATGTAAAATAGCGAAGTATCACATGTCTCATTGTAATATATGACAGAAAACAGTCTGTTATGTGATGGGAATATGCAAATAAGGGGCTTATGCTTATGTAAAGTAATCATATTCATATGTATATTTACACTACCATTCCGTTTGGAAGTAAATTCGTGCTTTTATTCATCAAGGACACATTTAATTGATCAAAAGTGACATTTATAATGTTACAAAAGATTTTTCAGATCAGCATATTAGAATGATTTCTGAAGATCATGTGACACTGAAGACTGGAGTAATGATGCTGAAAATACAGCTGCGCATCACAGAAATAAATGATATTTTAATAAATTCACATGGAAAACGTATATTTTAAATTGTATTAATATTAAACAATATTACTGTTTTTTTTTTTTCGTAAATAATATAAATTCCGCCTTAGTGAGCAAAAGAGACTTCTTTCATCAACATTGAAATAAATCTTTCCGACCACAAACTTTTGACTTTTGAACATATATATATATATATATATATAGAGAGAGAGAGAGAGAGAGAGAGAGAGAGAGAATTAAATATGTACAACATAAAAAATAAGAAAGGCCAAAAATCTAACTTGATTAAGGGGCTGTGAGCCAAAAGTAAATGTTGCTATATTATATTATATTATATTATATTATATGTATAAAAATATGTTTTAAATCAGATTCGCTTATATATATATATATATATATATATATTATTTTATTTTATTTTATTTATTTTTTTATTTTTTATTTTTTTATTTTTATTTTTTTTCAATGAAAAAAAAAGTTATAACAAAATATAAATTAGAAATGAAGATAGGCCTATGCTTTAATACCATATTTTCCCCCCTCTTTTTATGACATGGCAAGGCGGGCCAAATCAAAGGTCATCCAGCTCCAAATTTGGCCTGCGGGCCCTGGTTTGGGCATCACCGATTTAAAGGAACTGACAAAACTTTTCGACAATTAAATAGGTTAAAAATTGAATAGTAACTGTGACCTAAATTGTGACAGCACCTACTTTCTTTATTCATCCGTGTACATTTTAATCTAATTTAATTATTCATCATTCTTAATACAACAAAGGGTGATGAACCTGTTATTTGTCAACAGCTGTATGATATTTCGGCACAAACGTCCATGGTAACAATGCATGACCTTTAGGTGAGGTATTACATTTCTGTTTGGTTTCTGAAACATAAGCAACAGGAAGCTGGTGATCTAAATTGAATCTCTGTGTTTCTCTTTCTCTCAGAGGGATGTCTGAGAGCTTTGTTTGCCAGGTTTCTTAGAGACGGCATTGGTTAGTTAAACCCACAACAAGCAATTAACTCCATACAGACCTGCAGTCACGTTCAACCGCTTCAGAGAGACGATCGAGGCTCTTCACGATGGATGTTTTCCAGGAGGAACCCGCGGTTTGAGACCGGATGTCATGCCTTACCTCGTCCACACGGCGCATGCGCAGTTCGCGGCGCTCTGGTTTGGGACGGTCGGCTGGACGCTTGTTATTGTAACCGTCGGGCTGGTGGAGTGGAGGGTTTGGGAAGTGTCCGATCTCTCGGTCATCACCTCTGGATTGGCTTGGGTTGGTATTTGGAGAGTGTGTTTTTATAGCCACGCTCCGATTTTATCTGACAATCAGATCATGTTCTGTCAGCGGATTCGTTTGTCGGAGTCGTTCACGCCACCGGAAATCGTCGCGGCGCAGGTGCTGATGCTCGTGGCTCTGATTCTCGGATTGGCGGGAAACGCCAGCGTCGTTTACGGCCTCAGGAACGTTTACTTCGGATTAAACAAATTCAAGCCCATCAGATTAGCGTTTTCTTCTGGTGGGGTTTTGCTTATTCTTACCGGTGCTTCTGCGCTGGTTCCTGTGTGCTGGAATCTCAATTCCGTTGTAAACAATCAGACTATATCGTTCCCGGCGGAGTTTCGCATGCCATCCGCTCCGGTGAACCAGTCCATCGGACCCGGAATCATCGTGGGGATTTTTGCATCCATCCTGCTGGTTTTTAGCGGGATGGTCTTTCTGTCCTACAGGGCCCCGTTCGTGCTGGAGCCCAAAGTGAGGCCATCCAGGCCCGGAGAATGTGCATTGGGAACCCATGTGAACCATCATGGAATTGACAATCCAGCTTTCCAAAGCTGAGATGTGTGAGACTGTTTTCAGGACGGATGCTTTTAAATATTAATGAAAAAAAATTTGTTTTATAATAATATTTTTAAATTCCTCTTGTGTTCTGAATAGCATTACATTTAAAATATTTGTTGTGGAGTGAGGGGAACTAAAATCTGTTAAATGAGCAATATCACTCGAGTACGAGAGCGATACCGGCTCTATATCAGCGGCTGTGATTAGGCCAGAGGCCAACTTGAATAGCCTACGATCGAAGTAGGAAACTCCCGATTGCGCGGGTTCCTGTTTAAATGACTGTACAGTATTTCACCTGCGAAATTTCACCGAGCAGCAATAGACTAAATATTTCTGCCTTAAGTCACACCGACTGAAAATTGCAATTTTGAGAGAAATAAAACACAGATAAGTTGCATCTGTGTATAAGTCACGTTTTATTATTACATTCAGAAATCATGTAAAATACCGGTACATTAAACAAAACATTTACAAACATCATAAACACTATTAACAGATTTTAATTCCTCTCACTCCACAACAAATCCTTTAAATGTAACGGTATTCAGAACACGAAGAATTAAAAATATTATTATAAAACAAATATTTTTTTCCTAAATATATAGGCCTATATATTATTAAATAAAGCTAAACAAACTAGCGGCGTGTGGTAAATGTGCTAAACAAACTTGGGCTGAAGTAGCCTACCTCATTCATTCATTTGGGAACTGCATTATATGATGCATTTTATAAGTTGTAGCCAAGCGGCAACCTCTCGCTCTCTCTCGTGAAGCCAACACGGAAGTGACTTAAACTGTAATTCATCGACTGGCCGCTAGAGGCTGGCTGCAAAAGGGAGTCAATCCCATAGACCCCCCATGTTAAAATGCCCAACTTTACAGCAGAAAAAAACATGTTTACAGCCTGGCTACGTCCATGTTTTTATACAGTCTATGGTTGTAGCACATTTCTAGATTTTTAAATCTAGCTTAAAAACGTATTTGTTTGACAAGGCTTATAATCTGTATTAACACTTTCCTGCCTTACATTTTATTGTTTTTTTTATTATACTTTGTGTATTTTTACGTAAATGTGTTTTTGTGTTTTCATTTTTTATTTTGTTGTAAAGCACATTGGACAACCATGGGTTGTAATTAATGGTGCTATATAAATAAATTTGCCATTGCCATTTCAAATGATAAAATACATAATTCTGGAAAACACGGTATACACACTGTAAAAAAACGTAAAATTCAACTTGATTTTTAAAGTTGGATTAATATAATTTATGCTGAAATGACTATACAACCAAGTTGATTATATGTTTAAAAAAGGCAGCAAACTGAACCTAAGTTTTTAATTAAAAATAGGTGGATTTTTAAAAATATATATTTCACCTGTTTACATTCTAATTGCATTGTATAAAATTTTTTCCTTGCTTTTTAGCTTATTTGCCATTGTTTTTGTGTTTTTATATTTTATCTCTATAGGGTTTTTTGTTGTTGTGTAGAGGGTCTGTCATTATTCACAGCACTCTTGCTGTATACTGTTATATGAAACGTTATATGAAGCACTGATTTTGTATAATATTTGAATTTCATAGTTATTATAAAAATATACCTTAGATATCTATTCATGCATTTGGAAGACACTTTGATCCAAAGCGACTTTGCATTTAAATAATACATTTTGATAAATTCATGCCTTCACTGGAAATTAAACCAGTGACCTCGGCGTTGCTAGCGGCATGCTCTCTTTGAGCTATATTAATATTTATATTTAAAATTACGCACTTGATGTTATTGAGCATGTGAGGTAGTAAAAAGTAAACTTTTCTGTACTTAAACCCGAAGTTAGGAGCAGAACTGACTGTAGGAAACACTTCATTACTGTAAGAAGAATAGAAAGGCTTGGACAGGGAATTATGAGTCAGACTGTAATCCTGATGATTAGGTCAATGAAGGAATTAAATGGATTATTTACCCTGATTTGTTGCTTTATATAATTGTTGTGTAAGAAGCTTCAAATGGATATAAGCTGAGAGACCAGATTCATTTTTTTCCATCAAGGTTTTATGCACTAAAAGTTTGTACTTCATTAGTGATAAGCAAGTACACACTAGTACGCTACTCTGTACTACAATGAGATTAAATTGAGTTTAGTGCCACAGGCCTCCATGTACAGTACTGATCAAAATTTTGGAATAATTAAGATTTTTTAATGTTTTTGAAAAAGCCTCTTCTGCTCACCAAGGCAGCATTTGATCAAAAATACAGTAAAAATACTCTGATTGCAATATATATTAAACTGTAATTTATTGCTGTGATGCGCAGCTGTATTTTCAGCATCATTGCTCCAGTCTTCAGTGTCACATGATCTTCAGAAATCATTTTAATATGCTGATTTGCTGCTCAAGTGTAATCAATTATTACTAATTATTATTAATAATGTTTCTTATTATTTTCAGTGTTGAAAATAGTTCTTGCTGCTTTATATTTTTCCTTTTTTTCCAGGATTCTTTGATGAATAGAAGGTTCAATGAACAGCATTTATTTGAAATAGAAACTTTTTGTAACATTATAAATGTCTCTACTGTCACTTTGGATCCATTTAATGCGTCATTGATAAATAACAGTATTAATTTCTGGTTTCCCCAAATATATTGTGCAGCACGACTGTTTTCAACATTGATGATAATCAGAAATGTTTCTTGAGCAGCAAAAATTCAGCTCTGATCACAACATTCAATTACATTTTGCTCTATATTGCAATTAAAAACACTTCATTTAAATTGCAATAGCCTAATATTTCACAGTTTTTACTGTATTTTTTTATATCAATTAAATTCTCCCTTGGTGAACAGAATAGACTTCTTTTAGAAACATTAAAAAATCTTACCAACTCCAAACTTTGTGTAGTGTAGGTATAGTGTAGCTATTCATAACCTCACACTTCATTCTTTGAAAAAGTGAAATTTTAGCCCATAAAACCGCACAGATGCACACTATGAAATGTTTAAGTACTATGAAATGGGATGCTGTAATTGTGCTTTCACATACTCCTCACTTATTTGGGAAGGATAGCATGCAAATTGGCAACTTAAGACCTTAATTAGCTCATTTAGGATCTCTTAAGCATCCTTGAGTATACAGTGGTGCTGGAAGCTGAACTTGCGTCACTGAGGCTCTGGCTTCGGTCCACGGCTGTAGGTGTGGATCTCTCATCTCGACCCTCTGGAGACCCGGCTCATGTGAACCGGAGCGGAGGATGGCAGTGGCAGGGCACGTGAAACGCTCTCCAGACGATCACTGCACTAATTGTTAGGCTGGAAGTGCAGTCTGTGCCAAAGCAGTTCTCTTTGAGCTCCACATTGTGCCAAGACCGACAGCAGCAGAACAAAAGGCCTCTCTTACGCGTTGAAGTAGCACCAAATACAAGCTCAGTAAACACAGACTCCTGCTCAGTGTGGAAGATTGTTTCCATAATGGGATAAAAAAAAAAATTTTGTTTTTTTTGCAATTTTGAGTTTACATCTCACAATTTAGTTTTTGTTGTTGTTGTTGTTGTTGTTTCTCTTACACAGTCAATTGCAAATTTATATCTCACAATTTTGACTTTTTCTGAGTTTATATCTCACAATTCAGATTTTTGTTTCCAGAATAAAAAATTAAAATTGTAATTACAAATTTTTATATCTGTTAATTGTACTTTGTACTTGTACTATGTACTTTACTGAACTGTTCTCCGTTCTGTACTTTTTTTTTTTTTTTTTTTTTTCCACAAACAAGAAAAAAGAATATCTTGCAATTCTGAGGAAAAAAAGGTCAGAGTTGTGAGATATAAACTTGGAATTGCGAGAAGTCATATCACATAAAAGTCATATCACAAAATTGTGAGATAAAAAGTCATAATTACCTATATAGTTTAATATATATAATACCTATATAATAATAATTCTGATGTTATATCTCGCAAATTTGACTTTTTTTCTCAGAAATCTGAGTTTATATTTCACAATTGCCAGTTAACATTTTGCAATTCTGAGAAAAAAAAGTTGTGAATTATGAACTCAGAATTGCAAGATATATTCTCAGTTCATAGCTCACAATTCTCACTTTTTCTCTGAATTGTGAAATATATCTGAATCATGAGATATAAACTCAGAATTGCAAGAAAAAGTCAGAATTGTCAGATAAAACGTTGCCATTTTTCTTAATTTCATTTTTTTATTCCATGGCAGAAACATGCTTCCATTCAGAAATTAAGTAAACCTGATTTAAGCAGGTTAATATATTTAGCATCAATCAAATTTGTTTCAGTTTCATACATTTGAACTTACTGAATATTGCTTGTTCCACACATATTTTCATACTTTTTAACTTAATAAATATAATTGTTTTCGCAATGAACAGATTTGTACTGCTTCGAAGCCATTTAAATAAATGCATTTTGATAATTTGATAATTTAATTAGTTAAATAGATGCATATACTTATAATAAACTATATACTGTGATTTTTTGAGGTCTGAAATCTGACCCGTTTAATTTCTGCATAACTGACAAATATGCATCACATTAAGTTTATTAGTTTATGTTCAAACTGTCTAATCCAAATTTAACATGCAATTCAAATACATAAATCTCAAACTAATGCCTAAATGTTTTTAGCAATAGGAATTCTTTAATGGGACTAAAGAAAATCATGCGTTGAGGGATGCATTTCATCCATATGGCTGATTATCATAAAGGAAGTGGGCAGGAAGTCGTCTGCACCATGTGCTCCTGATAGTGAACAAACCTTTGTATGTAAAGATGGGAAGATTAGCATGCAAAATTATAATGAGTCCATTGTGGAAAGCCAACAATGAGAACTTTGATTTGACGGCATGAACCCGGGCCGATAGACACGGACACTTAAAACACTTCCTAAGTTAAAACACTTCAGACGAGAAGCTGAAGGGATTTAGAAAGATGATCAAAGACATATTCCTCATGAAGAACATTGTGCTGTTATGGGCTCCAATCCATCAGGACACTTCAGAGATCACACACTCTGGATTTCTCTTGTACAATAATTGTCTAATGTAATGCAATTTTGTTTCAATGAAGATAACTGAAGGTCCATCACTTTCACCAAAGAACGTGGATTAATAACTGTTTCTTTCAAGACATAGGGCCTATTGCAAATTGAAATTAAAACTAATTGGCACATCCAACCAGTGTTTGAATAGATGAATGTGAGATGAAATGACTGCATATTTTACACCTGTTTGTCTCTGTAAATCAGGACTTAAAACCGTTTCAGCTCTTGCTTTTCAGTACCACAACTCATAATATGTGATATTTTTTTTAACTTGAAATATACAGTTATAGGGAGTTCAAAAGTCTGAGAGGAACACATTGAAAATCTGTTTAAACTTGGGAATAAAGTTTTTAGAGTTTGAAAAAACAAACAAAATATCATTATGTAAAACGAAGATTTTTTTTCTTCAAATTTGATGTAGTACAAATTAAATCTGTACTACATGAAAAACAGCACTGAAAATCTGATTAAAAGAGAAAAATGCAAAATAAATAAATACTGCAAAAAAGCATTTTCACAAGTGATCTCAGATTTTAAGCATTTTTAAAGTAGTCTTAATTTGTGATCATCACACTCATAAATGTGTCTTTAAACTAAGAAATAAAGCATACGGCACAAACAAATGAAAATGAAAAGCTATTTTAGTGAAAACTGTTTTTTCCCGACATTTTGTTTTTTGCTTATCAGCAGCACAGTTCAGAATATTAGTTTTTATTATTATTTTTGTCTATTTACTTTTTTTTAAAGATAATAATATAAGCAAGGGAGTTCAAAAGTCTGAGAGGAACACATAAAAATTCTATTTAAAGTTGCAAATGTTCACTTTAAAAAAAAACATTATGATGCAAAATGAAGGTAAAAAAATTTCCACTGTTTCTAAGTCACTAATCAAATATAAACAAATGTATTATAATACATGAATAAAATTCCATTAAAGAAATTCAATGCAAAAAGCATTTTCTCAGACCTTTGAACCCCAATAAATCGATTTAAGCATTTTAAAATAGTCTTTCTTAATTTATGAGCCTCACAAGTTGATATTATCATAAATATGCATGTTACAACATACTTGTGTGAAAACTCACATTTGTTGACATTTCGTGAGCACAAAAATAAAAAATGCAGAAAAATCGAGACAAACATTCAGCTGATTTATTGACTGATCATCAACTTTGGTACTTTGACATTTTAGAGAACGCAAGGTAGCCTATAATATCATCTTCCTCTCATTCAATCACTCTCTTTTTAAATATAAAAACCAACTCATTCTCGATCTCATGAAAGTGCCTATAAATAGTACGCCAAATAAAAACGAAAACTCGTGGTATTGATAAGCAAAAATGGACTTTGGCGTGTATATGCTACGCGATGGGTAGGTTTAGGGTTGTGGGGTAGATGCGTATCATACACTCTAAAAAAAATGGTGCTATATAGCACTAAAAGCGGTTCTTTGGCTCGTAATCATAGGGGAACCACTTTAGTGATATTTAGCACTTATTTTTACAGGTGCTATATAGCATTTTGTCAAATGGTGCCATGTAGAACCATAAGAGGTGCCATATAGCACTTTTTCTCAACAATGGTGCACCAATCATAACTCATCCATGGCTCCCAGCATGCATTGCGACATGAATAAATTATGCAGCTGCATTGTCTTAGTATTTTCTTTTGTTCTTACTATTGAACTATACAGGGGCTTACAGGTTTTACGGTAGTGGTGCTATATAGTACCTCATCGACTCCAAAGAACCGCTGAAGAACCTTTTTTTTTTTAGAGTGTATGTACGCGAAACCTGCGTATTATATGCACGACAAACACATGCGTAGCATATACACGCCAAAGTCCATTTTTGCGTATCAATACCACGAGTTTTCGTTTTTATTTGGCGTACTATTTATACGCATTAGTGATATTTAGCACTTATTTTTACAGGTGCTATATAGCATTTTGTCAAATGGTGCCATGTAGAACCATAAGAGGTGCCATATAGCACTTTTTCTCAACAATGGTGCACCAATCATAACTCATCCATGGCTCCCAGCATGCATTGCGACATGAATAAATTATGCAGCTGCATTGTCTTAGTATTTTCTTTTGTTCTTACTATTTGCTTTTATTTTTGTTGTGACTTTTTAGTGCCCTGTTTTGTGATGTTCAAAAATCATATCAAAATTATCAGAATCGTAGTCATTAAAACCTAAGTTGCACTTTCTCGGAAAGTTTGCATCATTTGTTTCCACGATTAGTAAAGTGTGGTTTCATTAGAATCACATTCACGTGCAGATTTGGGTTTGAGCTTATAAAATGATTCACAAAATGATTTGTAATCAAAAAATGAAGTCTAATCTGCCCAAAAAACTAAAAACAGCAGCATTATCTTTACAATCTTTGAATATATATGATAATTTCAGTGCAAAACTATTTGTTAATTAGTTGAAGCAAACTGTGTGCTCATTAATTAATAATCTCACACATATTCTGTCCTCCCGCGTGGAGAGCGTTCCGGACGCGTCATTTGAGCTCTGTCTAGCGCTATAGATTGGTGTAGCGAACACGTTTCGTCTTGCATAAACAAGCAAGAAGTGACCAACAAGAAACCAGCCACCAAATGCAAAAACCCAGCCGTCCAGCCGAGGAAAAGCACATCTCCGAACTCCCACCGAGGAACCACGCTTGGCACGCTTTCGTCGAAGAACCGGAGAACCGTCAGATGTGCCACATACGAGACCGGCACGAGACCGAGGACACCTGCGACGATGCTAAACATCCCGCCGAGCATCTTCAAGGTCCGTTTGGCTTTGAAGCTCTCCGTGCGTCTGCAGCTGTTCACCAGGTTGATGCCCGGGATGGCGAATAACAGGCCGATTAAACCCGTCGCCACAGCGGTGCACATCAGGATTCGGGCCAGTCGGATGTCCGATGGGAGACCCAGAAGAGTGTTGTATGGCAGGCACTCGGTCACCCCCAGATCCTGAACCACGCAGGCTTCCCACAATCCCAGCTGGAAGCTCTCGGTGGGCAGGAGCGCGGTGGAAAGTGTGAGCCACTGTGGTATCATGAGCGTGACCAGCGAACACAAGCAGGCGACCAGCGAGAAAAACACACCCAGCAGCTCCAGAGTCCGTAATCCAGGGTCCATGACCACTGCTCTCCTCCTCCTCCCTGTCTACTATAGTTAGTAGACTGAGAAGTGCAGAGAGCTGACAGCAGTGATGGGGTGGGTGGGCAGAAGCTCTGATTTCTCTCAGCATAGAGACGCAGACAACAGCAGAATTCACCCAGTGTTGGGGAAAGTTACTTCAAAAAATTACCTAGGTAATGGAAGCCTGTTTCCGCCACTGAATAATAAAAAATAAAAAAGATAATTGTGACTTTTTATCTCATACTTTACATCTCGCAATTCTAACTTTTTTTTTTCTCAGAAGTGCCTGATACAAACTTGCAATTCTGACTTTTTTTTTCTCTCTCAGAAACTCGCAATTGTGCGAAATGAAGTCAAAATTACGAGATAGGCTATAAACTGTCAATTCTGAATTTTTTACATCTCGCAATCCTGCGAAGCATTCTGGAAGAAGCTCTGGGTTGCGTCTCCCGATAACGCGGTCTCTTAGCGCGCTACGAAGACTCTAAAGGTATGCCTTAACCAAAGGTGTACCATTTCTAGGCGTGTTCCCCGAACTATACTTTAGAAGGTTGCTTACCAGGGGCGATTCTAGGATTTTCATTTTAAAATTAACGACTTTATTCCACATTTTCGTCTCTACTGCGTCACTTTGGACGCGCGTTGGCCGCTTGAGAGCACGTGCACGCGACAGGAAGTAAGTGCGCAAGACTGTCCCAGATCTTAAAAACGCCAGAACGCAGTGCCCTTAACGCACACTAAACCCACAGTGTATCCCATTAGTTAGTGTATCCCATCATGCATCATGTTCTGGAAATAAATCGTGAGACTTTTTGCCAAGATCGCGCGAGAGGTCACGGAAACCTTTCCAGTGCAAGTTAAATATTAATATAATAATTAGATATTACATATAATTTGGTAGAAAAACAGT
>NW_015645056.1:27201-41727 GCF_001515625.1 Sinocyclocheilus rhinocerous
TTATTTTGTACAACATTTGCAACTGCTTTTTATCACTTAATTAAATTGTGTCATCTATAGGGACTACTGAACAGACATTTAGAAGTTGATTTTAAAATGCAAAGTATTGAACATAATAATAAAACTCTGTAAACAATTTGCATTTTTACAACACTATAAGTGTGTCCCATCAGGTAATGAAAAGTTGTACACACACTTGTGGTCTTCATGCTCACTTGCAGGAAATACGTCATAGAAGTAGTCAAGTGGTCAAGGGCAAAGACCACAAGTGTGTGTATTTGGACAAGGCAACTGTCGTGAACGCGCATCCAAAGTGACGCATTAGAGACGAAAATGTGGAATAAAGTCGCTATTTTTGTTTTCTTTGCGCAAAAAAGTATTCTCGTAGCTTCGTAACTTCACAGTTGAACCACTGATGCCACACGGACTACTTTGTCGATCATCTTGGTACTTTTCTAAATGAAAGATGAACGATTTTTGAAAGTCTGACAGTAATCAGTGTTGATTTCTACTGTAAGGTTAACCCTGCCTGCTTTAAATGTTTCAAAATGATAAACAGTTAAAAACATTAGAAATTTAGAATGGTACAATACAAGAACAACATCTTAATGTTGGCTCTCCATCACTCTCCAGAATAAAATGATACTTTAAATGTCATCCACGTAACAGTCAAAAGCATA
Organism: Sinocyclocheilus rhinocerous; assembly: GCF_001515625.1. Lineage (NCBI taxonomy): Eukaryota > Metazoa > Chordata > Actinopteri > Cypriniformes > Cyprinidae > Sinocyclocheilus > Sinocyclocheilus rhinocerous. The sequence continues at coordinate 27,882 of NW_015645056.1, forward strand.
ATATGCTGTAATGTTTACCAAAAGTCTGAACACTGAACTATTGCACTATCAATGCCTAAACATAACGCCTAATGAATCTGGGGAGGTCAGGTGTTACAAGTTCTCAGAAAACTCCCAGTTCACTAATTGTAATTACGAGTTCTACAAGGATGTGAATGGTTTTTACAAGGTGGTATCTCGTAATTAAGGTAATTACAACATGGCGTGAACGCACCTTTTGTTTCATATCACAATTGGCGTGAGATTCACATGGGCAGAGTGAGAGCGTGAGACAGAGCCTGGAAGCATGTCTCCTGCCAAATGCGTGAGAGTTGGCAACCCATATGTGTGTGTGTGTGTCTGTGTGTGTGTGTGTGTGTGTATTATCTGCCAGTAGTGTTTGGGAGCTGAACATGAAAGCTGAAGTTTGAGAAGGAAATATACTTTCAGATAAAACTCTCCCACGCTGCTCAGACAATGGTTCACATGTTCAAAAGACTTGAATTAGGTCTTTCATTTAGTTTAGAAGAAGGCTTGATGACTTTCAGTTAACTCAGGATCACAAAGAGGTCAAGAACTTCAAACAACTAACCATGGTAACTTTTCCTCCAAATTACCAGACTACAGAGATGTTTATTGCTGTATAATAATAGTATATAAAGGGATTTAAAAATCTTTCAAACAAGGGCATAGATTTTAGTATGGATGCTATGACATGTCCCTAACAATATTCAGCAACTAAATTGTCCCTAGCAATAATTTTGATCAAACAATTAAATATATGTATGTAACCATTGCTGTTGTAATTTCGGCTGCATCTGAAATAGGTCATTGATATTACCTGAGACATTAAAGAAATAAGCTTGAAAAACACATTTAATACATGTGTGGAGTAAGAACATATAAGAGCCGAAGTGTTTAAAACAATACGAGCACAGTTCAGCTGAATGATAAAGTTTACTCTCTTTAACTTTATGTTGTTCTGCTGTTTTGTGTTCATCTGCTTCTCCCATTTGCTCTTTTTAGTCTCAAGTCTCAAGTCTACTTTATTTATAAAGCCCTTTCCACTACAAAGCAGACCAAAGGACTGTACAGCAACGCAACAAGACGAGAATAGTAAAAACAAAAATCAACAATAACAGAAAAACAATTTAAAACAATTTACATCTTCCAAAAGTCAACAATTAAAAGCCATAGAAAACAAGTATGTTTTCAGACGAGATTTAAAAACATCAACTGAGGATGTTTGCAGCTCTGATGTCAGGTTGAAGGGTAATCCACAGTCTTGGGCCAGCAACCGAGAATGCACGATCCCCCTTAGTTTTCAGGCGAGTTTTCGGAACTGAGAGCAGTAAGCAGTTAAATGATCTTAGAGGTCTACCAGAGTTAATATGAATCAGGTCCGTAATATATTCTGGGGCCATATCATGAACAGCTTTAAAAACGTTCAGCAACACCTTATACTGAATCCGATATTTAACCGGAAGCCAATGCAGCTTTTCCAAAACTGGAGTAATATGCTCCCTTTTCTTTGTACTAGTAAGGAGCCTCGCAGCTGCATTCTGGACCAATTGCAATTTTGAAATAAGAGATTGGCTCACTCCCAAATAAAGTGCATTACAGTAGTCCAAACGGGAGGAGATAAATGCATGAATCTCAAGGTCAGCAACAGACAAAAATGATTTCATTTTTGCAATAGTCCTCAACTGAAAGAAGCAACTTTTCACTACACATTTAATCTGATGATCAAACGTTGTAGCGGAGTCAAAAATTACACCCAGATTTCTTATTTGGGACTGCACATTTGTTGTCCATGTACCTAACACATCATTTATGTCACAGTCAACCTTATTTGGCCCAAAAATGATTACTTCCGATTTACTCGCATTTAGCTGTAGGCGATTTTGCTCTAACTAGCACTTCACCTCCTCAAGACATAATAACAAAGATGAATGAGAATTTGATCCTCCAGATCTAATAGGCAAATACATCTGAATATCATCAGCATAAAGATGATAAGACAAACTGTGCTTAAAAAAAAAAAAAAAGGCCTAAAGGCAACAGAAATAGTGAAAACAGAATAGGCCCCAAAACGGAGCCCTGTGGTACTCCACAGTCAATAGAAACTGAAGAGGAAGAAAATTCCCCAACACTCACTGAAAAGGATCGTCCCTTCAAATAAGAAGAAAACCATTTTAAAACAGTCCCTCTCAGACCCACAACATGCTCTTAAACGTTTAATAAGGATATCATGATCTATTAGATCAGAAGCTGCACTAAGGTAGAGCATAATTAAAGCTCCTCGACTACCCGAGTCTGCAATGATTAACAAATCATTGGAAACTCTCAATAAAGCTGATTCAGTGCTGTATCCTGCCCTAAAACCAGACTGAAAAGCATCTAGCACATCAACGGTGTTTTTACATTGACTATCACACTATAATACAATCAGATAAAACAATAATTTCTCATATTTATTACAATATATACTGATAAACTGAACATTCACTTCAATGGTATGAGAGACTGGATGCTTTCAACTGATTTCCAACTGAACTGCAGCTCAAATTATTTCAAATAAAGTGAATTAAAGGCACAATATGTCATTTTCGCCGCTAGAGGGCGCGTATTCAGAATAAACAAATAGACAAAGGCGTAGTTTGATGACGGCGTGACTGAGTGTGGAATCATGGGAGTTGTCGTCTTCATCCCCACAGTCGATGCAATCCAATGTTAATGCGTTGCAAAATGATTCAAAGTGATCCATTCGGAACGCGTATCGCAAATCATGTGATTCAGATTGGGACTTCAAATTGCATATCATTTGATTTAGGTCGGGACTTCGGAGCGGGTTCACGATTCATTTGATTTCAATCGGAACTTCGGGGCAGGTTCACGAATCTTTTGATTCAGATCGGAACTTCGAAGCGGGTTCACAAATCTTTTGATTCAGATCGGAACTTCGGAGCGGGCTCACAAATCTTTTGATTCAGATCGGAACTTCGGAGCGGGTTCACAAATCTTTTGATTCAGATCGGAACTTCGGAGCACAGATCACAAATAACTTGATTCAGATCGGGACTTCGGTGCAGGTTTGTGAATCATTTGATTCAGATCGGGACTTCGGTGCAGGTTCGTGAATCATTTGATTCAGATCAGGACTTCGGAGTGGGCTCGCTTTTTTTATTAAACAGTAGAAATCATCAAACCATTAAATCTTAGTAAAGTTCTAAAAAGCAAAACACAGAAAAAAGAACGAAAGTATACAAAGTTTTTTGTAAGATTTTCAAGGGCATATAGTTTAGTAGGCCTAGATGCTATAACATGTCCCTACCAATATCATCCACTACTAAATGTCCTATAGCAATAATTTTGATCAAACAATTAAATGTCTGTTGTTTGCCATTATGTCCCCACCAATGCCAAAATCAATTTCAAAATGTTTTTTTTTAAATATTCAATGCCACAAGAACAGTTTTACATAGTCACATTATTAGCTTCCAGACAAAAAAGTTATATACATTTCAGTGCTTCTAAAACATTATAGGCTATGTTTTAAGCACCTTTTTGTTTTTAGTCCGTTCTAAACGGTTCATGTATAGTAGCCCATTTAAAACATTTGGTTTGCAAAGAGTCCTAATAAAATAAAAAATGGCATAATGTACTGTTCTTCACATTGCAAAATGTCATTCGGAAAAGAAAAAAAGCACATTAATATGAAATTATCTACTACACACCCCAGTTTTTTGTTTTTGTTTTTTGAGGACAATGTAGCTAATACGAAATATGCACACTTTTACTGTCGTAACAATATCTCTATCAAAGTTCTTGTATTCTATGTTTAATAAAAAAAAAAAAAAAAAAAAGATCATAAGATAATTTCAGATTTTAGCACAAAAAAAAAAAAAAACTGCCGCATCAGTTTATTCTGATGTTATGATGGATAAACACTACAAATCATCGCTACTTCTTTAATTTATTACACAAACAGCGATATGGCGGAGGCAGAGGGTGAGATTCATCACATGCGAGTGTGTTTGTTTGATCGCAAGCGTCGTGCACCTGCTCTATAAGACAGTCGTGTTATTATTATGGCTTCATTTGAGCGCATTTCATGTCTTTCTTTAATGTGTTTGGGTTTATTCCCGCATGTGTTTTTTTTACATGTTTGTGCAGCACAGATAGAAATACACATGTGAAATCTGATCTGAGTGATATTTCTGTAAGGCCTCTGCGTGCGTCCGTTTCTATTTTTTTTTCTTCTTATATTATTGTGATGAATAAATACAACTGAACACCTACTACAATGTATTTCTTAAGAGATACAGCAAAAATAAATAAATACATAAAATAATTATAATAAAAAGGCCTATGGTACTACTATGTTTTCATGGTTTCATTCAGTGGATTTGTTTTATATATTTATTTTTATATACTTTTTTATTTTTATTTTTTTTACATTTAGTTTAAAAGTAATTTAAGATATTGCAGTATACTGTAATATTCACTGTGTTGCACACTGACAGACACGTTATTTTTTTACAGCTTAAAAACATTTTAAATGAGCAGTTCTGCGTACGTGCTTGAAATTAGTTACAAATGTAAAAATAAAAATTAATAAATTGAAAAAAATATTAAAAATAAAGATAAATTGTTCTTAGTGTATGTGAATATATTTAGAATTTTTATTTTAAATGTATTTTTTATTGCATAGTGATGGAAAAGGTGAAGAGGTGAAACGGTGCATGATTTCAGCACTGTATACTACTTTAATAATCACTGTGTTGCACTCTGGTAGTTATGTGTTACTTTATTTATTTATTTTTACAGCTTAAAAGCCATTTCATGAATACTTCTGCTTACAAGCTTGAGATTAGCTTTAAACTAAAAAAAAATAAATAAAATACAATATAAAAATCTAAAAACAGAAAACCTAAAAATAAAGTGTTCCTACTGTATTTGAATGTTTTCTCATATTTTAATTTTTTTAAAATATGTTTTAATGGATGTTAAAGCACATATTGAAGCAAAAGCATCATCAAGGTGATGCAAAATGTGAAAAGGTGGGAGAAAAAGGTGCACAACAATATTGCAATATACTGTAATATTCACTGTGTGGCACACTGGCAGTTACATGCTATTTTTTATAATTTCTTTTTAAAGGAACGCTTCTGCATACATGCTTGAAATAAATTTTAAATTAATAAATAAATTGAAAATAATATCTAAATAAAAATATATAATACAAAATGTAAAATATAAAAATAATTTGTTCCAACAGTATATTCAAGTTTTCTCATATTTTACATTTTTATTTAGATATCATCAAATTTTTAGCATACGCGTTCCTCCTTTAATAGTGTTCAAAAGCATCCCAGGATGCACCTCATGAAGCTGGATGAGAGAATGTGTGTTTGGTAATATATTTACTGAAAATCTGGTTTATTCTCCTTAGGCATCAGCAGTGCCACTCCTACAGAGGAGATAAACGGTGCTGGGAACCTGATGGACTTCTTGGACGAGCCGTTCCCAGACGTTGGCACTTACGAGGACTTTCACACCATCGACTGGCTGAGAGAGAAATCCAGAGACACGGACAGACACCGGAAGGTGAACCGGACTGCCTGACACTGATAGGGTGCATTTTATTCATTAGTGCACTGGTTTATTTTGTGTGTCTTTGCAGATCACCTGTAAGAGTAAAGAGTCCATCTGGGAGTTCATTAAGAGTTTGCTGGACGCCTGGTCAGGATGGCTGGTGATGCTGCTGATTGGTCTGCTGTCAGGTGCAGAGACATGACATCACTGACTAGAAATACGCCCATTAATGACATCACTGGCCAGAGACACACCAACTAATGACATCACTGTTCAGAGACACGCCCACTCATGACAGAGACACACCCTCTCATGACATCACTGTCCAGAGACACGCCCACTCGTGACACCACTGACCAGAGACACGCCCACTCGTGACACCACTGACCAGAGACACGCCCACTAATGACACCACTGTCCAGAGACACGCCCACTAATGACATCACTGTCCAGAGATACGCTCATTCATGACAGAGACACACCCTCTCATGACATCACTGTCCAGAGACACGCCCACTCGTGACACCACTGACCAGAGACACGCCCACTCGTGACACCACTGACCAGAGACACGCCCACTAATGACACCACTGTCCAGAGACACGCCCACTAATGACATCACTGTCCAGAGACACGCCCACTCGTGACCAGAACTCTTTCAGCATGTAACGTCTCTCCGGTCTCTCTCAGGCACACTGGCCGGAGTGATCGATCTGGCTGTTGATTGGATGACGGATCTGAAGGAAGGCGTGTGTCTGTCTGCGCTCTGGTACAGTCACGAGCAGTGCTGCTGGACGTCCAATGAGACCACCTTCGCCGACAGAGACAAGTGTCCTCAGTGGCAGAAATGGGCTGAACTGATGACGGGATACACTGAGGTACAGCAGAGTGATTAATAAGTTAAAACAAATTTTTATGCAATGATTTTTTTAGGATTTCCAAGGGCTGCATAAAACCAAAATCGTGATATGGCTTAGTGCAATTATCAAATCACAAAATCTGCAGTTTAAATAAAGAAATGTAATAAATAAATATATTTCCACCAAAATAAAGTTGCACTGTAATATAAAATTATTAGGGCCCGAGCACCGATGGTGTGAGGACCCTATTGGAATTGCTCCGTTTCTTATTATTAGGGCCCGAGCACCGATGGTGTGAGGACCCTATTGGAATTGCTCCGTTTCTTATTATTAGGGCCCGAGCACCGATGGTGTGAGGACCCTATTGGAATTGCGAGGGCCCGTTCATCGCTGCTTGCAGCTTTAATTTATTTATTATTATCATTATTATAATAATCATGTTGATATATAATTACAAAAAATTGTGCGGCCCTACAAACAAGCACAGCAAACCTGGAATTTTTTAAATCGCAATCACAATTTTTATCAGAAAAATAAAATACATCTTAATAAAATCTAAATAATTTCTAATTAGTTTCTTTAAAATCTAAAAAAAACTTTTTTTTTTACTTTTACAGTGAAATATATTTCTTATTTTGTTTAATATTTGTTATTTTGTAAAAATAATAATAGTTATTATTATTATAGTCATATTGATATATAATAATCACAAAAAATCGCGTAGCCGTAGAAACAAGCACAGCAAAAAATATTTTTTTTAACTTTACAGTGAAATATATTTCTTATTTTGTTTAATAGTTTTTATTTAGTAATAATAATAATTATAGTTACTATTAAATATAGTCATATTGATATGTAATAATCACAACATTTTGGGAATTTTTTTTAATGAAATTACTATTACAAATTTTATTAGTTTTTTCCCCCCCTCCTATCATGCAGCCCTAGTTTGTGTTTCTCTTCACACTCTGATGTCTGCGTGATTCTGTCATCAGGGCGCAGGTGTGTATGTGCTGAACTACTTCCTGTACGTGCTGTGGGCGCTCTTCTTCTCCTTCCTGGCCGTGTCTCTGGTGCGAGTGTTCGCTCCATACGCCTGCGGATCAGGAATACCAGAGGTGCAGAAAACAAAGCTAATATGTGACCCTGGAGCACAAAAGCAGTCATAAGTAGCACAGGTATATTTGTAGCAATAACCAACAATACATTGTATGGGTCAAAATGATCGATTTTTCTTTTATGCCAAAAATCATTAGGACATTAAGTAAAGATCATGTTGCATGAAGATATTTTGTAAATTTCCTACCGTAAATATATCAAAACTTAATTTTTGATTAGTAATATGCATTGCTAAGAACTTCATTTAGATAACTTTAAAGGCGATTTTCTCAATATTTTGATTTTTTTGCACCCTCAGATTCCAGATTTTCAAATAGTTGCATCTCAACCAAATATTGTCCTATCATAACAAACCATACATCAATGGAAAGCTTATTTGTTAGATGATGTATAAATCTCAATTTCAATGACTTATGACTGGTTTTGTGGTCCAGGGTCACATATAATATAATATAATATAACTGTCCGAGAGGACTGAGTGTGTGTGTGTGTCGTTCCAGATAAAGAGGATCCTGAGGGGCTTCATCATCCGCGGGTATCTGGGCAAGTGGACGCTGCTCATAAAGACGGTGACGCTGGTGCTGGCCGTGTCGTCTGGCCTCAGTCTGGGGAAGGAAGGGCCGCTCGTGCACGTCGCCTGCTGCTGCGGAAACCTGTTCTGCAGCCTCTTCTCCAAATACAGCAAGAATGAGGGCAAACGCAGAGAGGTGCGCACATCTGCATGCTGGACCAGACGTGACTGATGTAAGACAGAAGTCAAGGGAATATGCTGAAATCTTCTTCTGCATACGTTTGTTTCAGGTTTTGTCGGCAGCTGCGGCCGCAGGAGTGTCGGTTGCATTCGGAGCTCCAATTGGAGGAGTTCTGTTCAGTCTGGAGGAGGTGAAAATACACACACACACACACACACACACACACACTCACACTCACACTCACACACACACACACACACACACTCTCACACACACACACACTCACACACACACACACACACACGATCTGTACACACCTGTCTGTAAATTTCTATTAATTATTTTTAAATTATATTTTTTAAATGTAATTGAAATGAAATTCTTGGCCGAAGCCGAAGTGCAGTGCTATCAGAATACATGCAATTTGTGCGTGTATTACAAAACATTCTGCAGTTTATTTACTAATTGTTTAAGGCCATTTCGCGATTTCAATCATCATACAGTAACCAGCAACAATCACCCCTTCCTCTTCTCATCGGAGACATGTGATGCAGCGCTAAACCGTCTCTCGCTGTCGGTGCTTGCAATGATTTTAGCGTCTTTCTCTGACAGTTTTAAATATTTCCACACTGCTGACATGTTTGCTGCATTAGTGCGCGGCTCTGTTTGATCGCGTCACGTCATTGTTAGGTACAATTTATTCGGTCAATTTTGGTTGCCGAACATTCGGTGCATCCATAATATGTTTATAAAATATTTATAATGAACAAATCAAGTTTGTCAATGATTCAGTGACACTTTCAAAAAGACACTTGCTTTGTTTCTGAATGAATCAGCCGTTTGAACGAATCGAGTGAACCAGTGGTTCGGTGACTCATTCATAAAGTCAGTCACTTGCTTCGTTTATGATTTAATCAGCCATTTGAACAAATCAAGTGAACCAATGATTCAGTGACTCATTCATAAAGTCAGTCACTTGGTCACTTGCTTCGTTTCTGAATGAATCAGCTCTTTAAACGAATTCAGTGGGTTAATGATTCAGTGACTGTTTCATAAAGACAGTCACTTGCTTCATTTTCAAAATGAATCAGTGGTTTGTATGAAATGAGTGAGTCAATGATTCAGTGACTCATTCATAAAGACAGTCACTTGCTTCGTTTCTGAATGAGTCAGCGTTTTGAACAAATCGAGTCAGTTAATCATTCAGTGGCTCATTCATAAAGTCAGTCACTTGCTTCATTTCCAAACTGAATCAGCAGTTTGAACGAATTGAGTGAGGCAGTGATTCAGTGACTCATTTATAAAGACAATTGCTGTGTCTCAATGTGCCTACTTATACTACTCTCTTAAAGTATGTATTTTTTGGTGAGGAAAAAGTACACACTTTTGAGTGTGTAGTAAAAGAGTAGGCAAGCTTTGGGACATACTATCACGTCATACAATTGCGTCTTTAACGGACTGCTCTGTCGCATAGTGACACGCACCCTGTCACTGTAAACTGGCCTGTCAATCATCTTGTCACAGTTTATATCCTCCACTTTTCATTTCATTTCACTTCCTACCATATCGGAGAGAAAAGAAGTAGCACGTTGATCTGCAAGCCGCGGGTCTTCATGCAGAGAACTCTGCTCATATTTTCTGCATAATGATGCATTTAAAAGTTAACGACCAAACGGATGTTTATAAAAGTTTACATTGCTGTTGCAGATGAAATATAACACAGATAACATTAAATAAATACTTTTTTTCCTCCTACCGTACTGGAGAGAAAAGAAGTAGCTCGTTGATCTGCGAGCCGCGGGTCTTCATGCAGAGAACTCTGCTCATATTTTCTGCATAATGATGCATTTAAAAGTTAACGACCAAACGGATGTTTATAAAAGTTTACATTGCTGTTGCAGATGAAATATAACACAGATAACATTAAATAAATACTTTTTTTACCAGGTTAAATGTTGATTATTAGTAACTCAAACCCCTTTATCTAAACCTCTCTACTTAACCGTCAGTCGCGCACATCCACCATGTTTGTAGTTTTTTAATGCTTTTTATTCATGTTTGTAGTTCTCAACCGAATCATTCATCAAAGCGCATTGGTTTGTGGGTAATATCAGCCATTAGAGTGTGCACGGATCCACACTTCAAAAATCGACCTGAAATAGGAGACCTTCCGGGGACTTTTGGCATACTCCTTTCGACATACTATGATTTGGGACACACTTATTTTAATCTCACATACTATTTAGGATGGATAGTATGAACATTGAGACGCAGGGAGTCACTTGCTTCATTTCCAAACTGAATTAGCCTTTTGAATGAATTGAGTGAGCTAATGATTCAATGACCCATTCTTAAAGATAGTCGCTTGCTTCATTTCCAAACTGAATCAGCAGTTTGAACGAATTGAGTGAGTCAATGATTCAGTGACTCATTCATAAAGTCAGTCACTTGCTTCGTTTATGAAAGAATGAACCAACGATTCAGTGACTCATTCATAAAGTCAGTCACTTGCTTTGTATCCGAAATGAATCAGTGGTTTGAACGAATTGAGAGAGTCAATGATTCAGTGACTCGTTCATATAGACAGTCACTTGCTTCATTTCCAAACTGAATCAGCAGTTTGAACTAATTGAGTGAGTCAGTGATTCAGTGACTCATTCATAAAGACAGTCACTTGCTTAGTTTATGAATGAATCAACCATTTGAACAAATTGAGTGAGTCAATGATTCCGTGTCTCATTCATAAACACAGTCACTTGCTTAAGCCACGTTTCCACCGAAATTACCCGGAACAATTGTACCAGGAACTTTTTTTTCCCAGGAACTTTTTTCCCCCCAGACCTGTTGCTGTCTGCGTTTCCATCGCGGTCTAAAGTATTGAGAAGAATAGGCAAATGGTGACGTAGGTATGCATGCGTTTCTCAATTTGCATCCTCGGAAGTTCGGACTTCGCGAGTTCGACCCAGGAGTGTGAACTCCCGCGGACGGGACGACGCAAGTCCAGTAATTCTGCAAATAGTAGCGTACTTGATAACATCAGTCAGCTTACCTTGGCTACTGCAATTTTCCTCACTGTACAATAAGACGAAATATATCAAACACCACTGCCCCTTTTCGTTTTCATTTAAACATATTAATAGCCGCAGAAATGTTCAGGGAACGTACAGTACATGGCCTACATTACAATGAAATGAAATATTATATCAAACATTGCCTGTTTTCATTTTAATTTTAACATATTAATAGAATAAAGACCAAAGATTACCTGTTAAGATTTACCCAAAACAAATTATATCTTATGTTTATCCACTACAGAGACATCAGAGCCAGCGGCAAATTTCAGAAGGACTAGTCGAGTTGAGGCTGCTCTCCTTGGGATACATGAGCACTGAGCGCCGGCTGATCAAATAGGCGCTGTTTTTATAAATAAACCGCAGATTTGAGTTTTAAACAACTACATTCTCGCCTGAAATACTTTTAAAACTACATTTCATGACACATTCTGAGGGGCAATTTTTTACCCGGAACTTTATTTAGATCCTGGTTCCTGCGGTGGAAACACACCGAGTACCGGCCCAAAGTCCCTAGTTCCTGGGGAAAGTTCCTGCAGCGGAAACGCGGCTTTAGTTTCTGAATGATTCAGCCCTAATCTAAATATCTTTTGTGTGTCTGCAGGTGAGTTATTATTTCCCTCTGAAGACGTTATGGCGGTCTTTCTTTGCGGCACTGGTAGCGGCTTTCACGCTGCGCTCCATCAACCCGTTTGGCAACAATCGTCTGGTTCTGTTCTACGTGGAGTATCACACGCCATGGTACATGGCCGAGCTGGTGCCGTTCATCCTGCTGGGTGTGTTCGGGGGCCTCTGGGGGACACTCTTTATCCGCTGCAACATCGCCTGGTGCCGGCGGCGCAAGACCACGCGACTGGGCAAGTACCCGGTGCTGGAGGTGATCGTGGTGACAGGGATCACAGCCGTCCTGGCCTTCCCCAATCCCTACACGCGGCGTAGCACCAGCGAGCTGATCTCAGAGCTGTTCAACGACTGCGGCGCACTCGAGTCCTCGCAGCTCTGTGACTACATCAACAACCCCAACATGACCCGGCCTGTGGATGACATCCCCGACAGACCCGCCGGGCCCGGCGTCTACAGTGCCCTATGGCAGCTCGCGCTGGCGCTCGTCTTCAAGATCGTCATTACCATCTTCACATTTGGGATGAAGGTGAGAACCACCATGTTCTCTTGTGTGAAAGTTGATTGTGTTATTTTAGAATTACTTACAGTATATGTGACCCTGGACCACAAAACCAGTCATAAGGGTCAATTTTTTGAAATTGAGATTCATACATCATCTGAAAGCTGAAGTTGTTAGGATAGGACAATGTTTGTCCGAGATACAGCTATTTAAAAATCTGGAATCTGAGGGTGCAAAAAAAAAATCTAAATATTGAGAAAATCGCCTTTAAAGTTGCCCAAATGAAGTTCTTAGCAATGCATATTACTAATCAAAAATTAAGTTTTGATATATTTATGGTAGGAAATTTACAAAATATTTTCATGGAACATGATCTTTACTTAATATCCTAATGATTTTTGGCATAAAAGAAAAATCGATAATTTTGACCCATACAATGTATTGTTGGCTATTGCTACAAATATACCCCAGCGACTTAAGACTGGTTTTGTGGTCCAGGGTCACATATAGCATCATAGTATTTATTAATATTTTGAATTTGCTTTTATTTTTATTTTATAATTTCAGTAATTTTATGTGCTTTTGTTATTTTTATGTATTTATTTATTTTAGAATTATTCTATTTAGCTTTAATTTTTTATTTTAGTTTTAGTAATTTTAGTACTCCAACTTATTTTATTGCGCATATGCGCATCGCGGCACTCGCCCTAGATTACTCGTGGGATGTTTTTCGTGTCACTCGCGCGATCAACCATGGTGAAGATAACTATGATTGCTGCTTTGTACTAGGGCTGTGCAATTAATCACATGTGATTGTCATGCGCATCGCGTCAGTAAAGCCAGTTCCGTGATTAGTAGTAAATCTCCATCTCCTGCTTTCAGATGGAGTGGCATTTACTACACAGAGTCGTAGTTCACTGACAATTAGGCAATATCGCGTTCATTAACGCAGGCGATTCGATCATAAGTCTGAAGTAGTGAATTTAGGTAGAGGGGTGCAGAGCCAATTTTATGTGAGCAGCTATTGGTAGCCACTGCCAGTGCAAATTGATGAACAGAGGTGTGATGTGCATTCTTTTCGGCTTGTTAAAGATTAATTTTGGACATTCTGGTTTAATTGTAGAGGTTTGATGGAACTGGCTGGAAGACCTGCCAAGAGAGCATTGCAATAGTCCAGTCTGGACACAACAAGAGTTTGAGCAAGTAGTTGTGAAGCATGTTCTGAAAGAAAGGACCTGATCTTCCTGATGTTGTATAAAGCAAATCTGCAGGACCAGGCAGATTTAGCAATGTGGTCTGAGAAATTCAGCTGATCATCAGTCATAACTCCAAGGTTTCTGGCTGTTTTTGAAGGAGTTATGGTTAATGTGCCTAACTGGATGGTGAAATTGTGATGAAGTGATG
>NW_015645056.1:41865-43161 GCF_001515625.1 Sinocyclocheilus rhinocerous
CAGTAGCTAGATGTTGCGACTTGGACACCTCACCACTCCAAGATACCTTGAAGGACCTATCTGAGAGGTAAGACTCAAACCACTAGAGTGCGGTTCCTGAGATGCCCTTTGCCAATAGGGTTGATTGGAGGATCTGGTGGTTCACCGTATCAAAAGCAGCAGACAGATTCAGCAAGATAAGTATTGAAGATTTGGAAGCCGCTCTTAGGGATGGGCGATATCTTATCGTTTGCGGTATACTGGTAAAAATTCTCCCCACAATAAGAATTAGTCTTCCCGCGATAATAGCAATAAAGTCTAGTTGTTAACATATTTCTGTGTGCCGATGGTGTGGAGCGACATCGTGGAAGGGGGACGTGAAATTGAGGAGGAGTTTATCTCTAAACGAGGAGCTCCTTCTACAATCTCGAACTGGTTTTTAGGGCTGCACAGTGCACAAAAAATCGGTCTGAGCCTTGAATAAATGTACTACAGTAGCACGTGTGCAATACAGTTTTGCATGTGTATGAGCCTGTTTACAAACCTGTTGTCCAACAAAGATATTATTTATTGACATGCTTTTCCTCCAAATTAAAGGTGCAATAGGAGATCTTGGAAAATGCTAACTTTAGCCTGATAGCACTGAAAACGAATGTCCCACCCTCCCTGCAAATCGCCGTCCAAAGCCATGCCCCCTGAACGCATATACGCTCACAGATCAGACGATCAGAGACAAAATTACTGAAATAACTTTTTTTGTGACCAGACATGGTTTCATATTACAGAATGATAGTATTATATACAGTGATAAAGGCTATGTCGATTAGCATTGCATTATAAATATATTTTCCTCTATCTGCTTTATATTCAGTTACTTTGCTTTAAAGAAACAGGATTCCCTGAATTATCGTCATTGATATCGTTATCGCAATAGAAATAGTGGTGGACCGATATTGGTTTTTTGACAGCCGATGCCGATATCTTGGAAACCAGGGTGGCTGATGGCCGATATAAAGCCGATATAATTGTATTTATTTTAATTAATATTTAAGAAATTTGAAATCATTTGAAAATGGATTTTAAAATAAATGTGTAAAATAAACATACTTATATTTTAGATGACAATGTATTTTTCACAAATAAATAAATATTTAATAAAAAGTAAACATTGTAACCAGCAGGGCACTAAGTAATCTGGGAAGTTTGTGTGCATTGGGAATCATATTTTTTCAAATAAAGCCAAGGTAACAGCATTTTAAATACAGCACACAGTGAAAATGACATGAATATGACAGTGGGCAAATGCATAAAGCGCAG
>NW_015645056.1:43196-76023 GCF_001515625.1 Sinocyclocheilus rhinocerous
ATTACATGAATATGGCAGTGGGCAAATGCATAAAGCACAGCATACTTTGAAATCACGAGTTTAAAGTTTGTCGATCGCGCGTCTTCATTCTCCAGTGAAGCTGAACTCTCCTCCTGTCCACATTCAATTCGCATGGACCGACCATCATGCAGAGTACACGCGATCATGCAGGATACACATGCACACTTCATAAGGTCTCACAGCTGGATTCGACTAAGTTTGCAAGGTTTGTGAAATTAAATGTTCATTAGTCATTCAAAGATTTGTTTAAATGATATAAATGCGTATTTGCTGAATGCTGATAGCAAATGAGAAAGTATTATAATGTTTGCCTTTCTATTACTAATAATATAAAAGCAATAGTTATAATACTTTGTATACATTTTAATTCCTTTGTTTAACCATTTTATCTGATTATTAGACAGACTTCTATCCGTATTAGACAGAACTGTTAACGACGACGGCGAACAAGAGGAAGAAGGTCAGCTCCGTCAAATTAAAAGTCCCGCCTCGAACGCATCGGCCAAACAGGAAAAACTTATCGGCCTATATTTAAAAAATGCCAAATATCGGCCGATATATCGGCCTTGGCGATATATCGGTCGACCACTAGTAAGGGGCATAACATTTCCGTCACACGCTTGAGGAAAAACTTATCGGCCGATGCCGATATTTGAAAAATGCCAAATATCGGCCGGTATATTAGATCCGACCACTAATTAGAAAGGATGAGTTTAGAGACTTCTGCCTCAGAGTGTGGAGAGAAGGATGTGAACGAGTGTATGTTTGCTGGTAAGATGTGCTTGACAGATTGTGGTGTGGAAAACTGTGCACTGATGGTTTTAATTTGATTAATGAAGAATGTGGGAAAGTCGTCAGCTGTTAGAGTTGCTGAAGGAGGGGGAGGAGGAGGACAAAGGAGTGAGGAAAATGTTTTAAAGAGCATGCGAGAGTTATACGAATTGTTAATTTTGTTGTGATAGTATGTCCATTTAGCAGTGGAGACATTAGCAGAGAAGGAAGAGAGGATGATCTTAAGGTCAGCAGGATTTTTTTATTTGCGCCATGCCCTTTCTGAAGCCCTGAGCTTAGAACGATGCTTTTTAACAGTTAAAAAGACACAGTTCAATTCATGTATATTTATTCTAATTTATTTTTTGTTTATTAATTTTATATTATGTATTTTAATGTGCATACATTTTTATAATTCCTTTTAAATGTGCATATTTATTTATATATTATTAATTTTTGTCTATTTATTTACATACATATTTAATTTTTCCCCCCAGTTGAATTATATTTAAAGTTCAAAGAAGCACACTGTTAAAAAGACAGTTCAGTGAATGTATATTTATAATTTATTTTTTATCTATTTTTTATATGGATGTTTCAGTTAAAATTATACATTGAAAGTTAAAAGAAAACACTACGTTTAAAAAAAAAAAAATCAAATATTTATATTTTATTTCAGCTTCATTTCAAGAGAAGAAACTGGCCTAATTATTCTGTTTCTGCATTTTTGATCTGCGTTCTTTCCAGGCAAATAAGCATATGATATATTTAAATTAATATTTTAATAATTTAATTTGACATTTTTAAAAACAATGTATGTAACAATTTATTATTATTATTATTATAAAAATTTTATTTGAAAAGGAGCCATGTACAATTATAACATAAATGTTTCCATTTCATGCATTGTACCGAATTTAGCCAATGGCTAGTTTTCATCCGCGGTCCAAGTGTTCGCCAAGTGTGCGCAAACACACAAGGAATTTGTTGTGGTTTTTAAGAAGCTCTTGGTACATACATACATATATACATACATATCTGACATGAGAACAGAAACATTTAAATAAGACTTAACAATAAATAATAATGTGTATGAATCTGGAACAGAAGATTTATGTACAGATTTGTACATTACTCTATATATACAGCTGTATAAAACATATGCATATGTATTTACATAGTACTTGAGAGAGAGGCAATAATTAGAGATGGAGAATGAATTACAGGCATGAATTACAGAACACAGGTAATAATTCATGTTGTTAGCTGTTTAGGCTGGAGATGGCATGGGGGGAAAAAATTTTTTTTTTTTTTGAAAATTTTCAAAATCTGATTTTGAATGTGATTGTCCTCAGATCCCGTCGGGTCTGTTCATCCCCAGTATGGCGGTGGGTGCCATCGCCGGCCGTATCGTGGGCATCGCGGTGGAGCAGATGGCTTTTCATCATCACGACTGGATCATCTTTAAGAACTGGTGTCGTCCTGGCGCAGACTGCGTCACTCCGGGTCTGTACGCCATGGTCGGCGCCGCCGCGTGTTTGGGTGAGACGCTCCAGATCCAGAATCTCTTCAGATCGGGATGTGATTCAATGAGAGGAAGATTTGATGTTGTAGATTGGAACTTTAGACGTGCAGAAGGGAAATCCTTGATCAGATGTGTTTTAGGGGGTACCTACATAAAATCTGAGATTGAATATTGTTTTAATCACCATGCAAGTCTATTTTTAATTTGAAACTGCTTTTTTAAAAATGTAATGCTCACTTTACTTGCCAAAGCCCATTTTTATTCTCATTTGAGGTTTGTGACGTTTTCTGTAATTAAAGGTGAAATAAACTAAAATATATATATTTGACAAAACTTCTAAAACTTGAAATAAAAATAAATTAAAGCTAAAGGGAACAAGTATTTTGATTGGACAAACATTTCTTGGTCCTACACCTTTCACAGAATATATAAATACAGATAAATACATTTAGACCACTTAACTTAATGATTGCTATCGGGATGTGAAGAGACTTTCAACCAGCATAACAAAAAACGTTTCTGAAGACAATCACCTATTGCACCTTTAAAATAAAATACTTAAACGGAAATATTTTTTTTTACATGTACCATTTCTTACATACTAAAATGACTAAAACTGAAATACAAAATAAATGTAAGTTAAATAGAAATATAAAAAAACTAATAAAAATGACTAATTTAAAATAAAAATGTAAAATGGTAAAAATGAAAAAGAATAGAGAATGAAACTATTGAAAATAGTTTTCTGTTATTGAAATAAAGCTAAAAAATAAAATAAAAGCATTAGATGGAAAAACTTGAAATAAAAATAAATAAAATAAATAGAATTATTAAAAAACGAAAATGACAAGCACCTAACAAAATTACTACAATTAAAATGAGTAATATAAAATAAAATTTAATTGAATATAAATAAAAACTATAATAGCATGTAAATGCTAGATTATGAAGTGAAGTGTTTGTGTTTGATGCAGGCGGCGTGACGCGGATGACGGTGTCTCTGGTGGTCATCATGTTCGAGCTGACCGGGGGTCTGGAGTACATCGTTCCTCTGATGGCGGCCGCTGTCACCAGTAAATGGGTGGCTGATGCCTTCGGGAAGGAGGGCATTTACGAAGCTCACATCCAGCTCAACGGCTACCCGTACCTGGACCAGGACGAGTTCACGCACCGCACGCTGGCCACCGACGTGATGCGACCGCGCCGCAACGAGCCGCCGCTGGCCGTCCTGACGCAGGACAGCACCACGGTGGAGGATGTGGAGACGCTCATCAAAGACACCGACTACAACGGCTTCCCTGTGGTCGTCTCGCGCGAGTCCGAGAGACTTATCGGCTTCGTGCAGAGACGCGACCTCATCCTGGCCATCAGTAAGACACATGCACACAGTGACGCGTTAGCATACGATACAGCTCATCTGGGGGGCAGTAGGGCTGTCAAAAAAAAATTCGAATTTCGAATATTCGTAGAATTTAAAATAAAAATCCACATTCGAATGCAAAAACGTTGCATTCGAATTTTATGAAAATTCATTGGATTCTAAACGTCAAACCTACTTTGCACTTTAAAAATAATATTACGAAATTATCTAGAGACAACACACCTGGAGGTTTTCCACTAGAGACAATTCATTATAGCTGAGATCAAGGAATTCGACTTCAGGAATCAGTTTCTGTGCCAAAAAAAGACCAGGAAAATCTCAACTTTAAAGCTCAATAAAAAGATAAATGACAACTGATGTTTATTTCAAATAATGTACAACAGAAACCATAACTCACCACTAGGGCTGTCAATTTTTTTTTTTGAATTTCGAATATTCGTAGAATTTAAAATAAAAATCCACATTCGAATGCAAAAACGTTGCCTTAGAATTTTAGTTGTGCGTCAGACAGTCTTATCAGTGGCGCACGAAATGCGACGACGAAGTAAGTGTCATTGCATTTTAAATGTTTTTAATAGCTTATCCACTAGATGCGGCGCTGCTGTGTTGTTCATTCAAACTATTGCGCAAAAAGAGAACATCAATGCAGAGAAGATCTTGTTTACGTCAAAACTGAAACCAAGCCGTTCACACAGAACGCATATTTATCGCATTTTCTAGAGGGACATCTATCACCGTTGCACTCGCGTCTCGCACAAGAGAGCCGCATGTTTAGAAAGCCGTGTAAAATTAATGTAAGTTCAACTTTTAAAAAAACATGTCTCGAGACTTTATTGTGGTTTTTCTGTATCCCACTGTATCTCATGTTTTTAAATGAAAAAGTACTCATTGTGATTGGTTTTCGGTCCTTTGTATTAAACTATACATACATGATACTGTTTTGATTCTAACTGTTTAAGCAAATTAATTAATTATATATGGTTCATAAACATTAATTTAAATATTATGCACTTTTTTCAAAGATAGTCGTGTTATTTTATTGCTTTGAATAAACGTGCATTAGTAATATTTTGCTCGATGCGCCCTCTTGTGGCCTCAGGAGAGAAGCCAAAAGCTTTTTTCCCCCCTAACTGAAATTATGCCTTTTAAATTAGAATATAATTAGAATATTGATAATATTTAAGTACAAAATTCAAATGTAGTTTTTCAGCCATTTTGACAGCCCTAGGGGGCAGGGATCCAGACGGCGACCAAATTTTTTCAGCAAGTACGACTAAATTTTAGTCGAACACCACGTTGTTCAGTGCTGCCATTTCTGTTGCATATGAGAAACATCAAACGAGAAACGAAACAAAAGTGAAACTAAACCGCGCTACGTTTCAGCTGCGCAGGGCGGACCGTTTATCAGCTCGGACCGCAACGCAAACAAACTTGTCCGAGCTCAGAACAGCTTTCCTCAAGAGCCAAAGTTGATTTCGCGACACTGTTACTGCACAGATGCAACAGTGCTGTGAGATGTAGTGAGAATCAGTAAAAGTCAGTGACTGGGAGACTTGAATATTTTATTGAAAATCTGTTATGTACAGTACATTTGAACTTTTTTTTTTTTATTTACCCTGTGGCGGTTCTAGTGTTAAATTCTGCACAGAATTCTCTGTTGATCCAATCTGAATGAATGACCAAAATATACTTTGTGGTAAATAAACACTTGTGTAAAATAAAAAAATAAAAAACTTAAATCACAATTATAACCAGTAGATGGCAGCAGAGGAGCACTTATTGGCTTATTAGTCATTCATTTCTACTTTTTCTCTGTATTTTGAAATGATAAAATCACTAGGCTATTATAAAATATCAAATCATCAAGAGATCAGTTTTCGTCAGAATGTTACACTTTTTTTGTGTATGAAGTAAGAGAAGTCACAAAGTGCCTTAAACAAACTTTTCTTCAATTTTGAAGAAATTGAATCGCACATAATCACTGAACTTGGTCAGTTCCATATAATACTATAGAGAAATAATGGTACATTTAATAAAAGTGGAATATATACATTTTCTATATAAAAATTAGATTTTGCACGTTACTTTTGTTAATAAAAGTACATTTTGTATGCATCCCAACTCAAGCTCAGTGCTTTACTGTCAAATCTGTATAAACATGAAATAAACAAGAAATGAGCATGTAATATTATTAGTAAATGTACTTATTAATATTAAAAACAATAATAATTTTATGATTAAATGATCTATCCTGGCGCCACCATCTGTAGAACCTGTGTGGGGGGGTATTCTAGAAAGCAGGTTATGTGACATACATTTAAAAAATGTTCGTTTAACAAATTATATGCAATTCTGTGCAAACGTTTTCAATAATTAAGATTTTTTGTTTTTGTTTTTTAAAGAAGTCTGTTCTACTCACCAAGGCTGCATTTGATCTAATAAAATAATTTTTAAATAAATTTGAGAATTTGAAAAAACTTGATATTGTATATTATTAGATGAAATATTATTAGAATTTACAATAGCTGTTTTCTATGTGAATATATAGTAAACTGTAATTTATTTCTGTGATCAAAGCAGAATTTTCAGCATAATTTCTCCAGTCTTCAGTGTCACATGATCTTCAGAAATGATTATAAAATGCTGATTTGCTGCTCAAGAAACATTTCAGAACTGAAAAAAGCTTATGTTGAAGAACTAAAGTTACTGTCACTAAAACTGAAGTAAAATAATTAAAATTATTTAAAAAACAAAACCTAACAAGACAGAAGCACATAACAAAATTACTAAACTTAAACTAAAATTAAAATGAAAACTGCAAATATAAAAAATAAAAAATCCCTGCCATCAGTTAACAAAAACTACAACTAAAACTATTACCAAAATTTTTTCTGTAATTGCAATAAAAAGCTGAAATAAAATAAAATATAAATATTAAATGAAAGAATTAAAATACTGCTGAAATATAAAAAGTTTCAAGTTGAAGTACTAAAATTACTAAAACTGAAATAAAATTATTAAAATGAAAATGAAAACTGAAAATGTAAAATATAAGCTAACTGAAATATGAAAAATACGAATAAATACTATAATAGTACTATATAGTAATGTTTCATTCAAGTGACAATCATAATGTTTAATGCAAGAAGTAAAATACATCAAAAAATTGCTATTTATAAAATAGCAGTTTACGTGTTCATTTAACTAATTATATGCACTACTTTGCAAAACGTTTTCAATAATTAAGGTTTATTAATGTTTTTGAAAGAAGTCTCTACTGCTCACCAAGACTGCATTTATTATTTTATATTGAATTATATATATTATTTATTACTATTATAATTATATATATTATTTTCCTTTATATATATATAAATTGTTCTTTTGTAATTAATTGTAATAATATGTCAGTGTTATTTTTACTGTATTTTTGGTTTTATTACTGTAATATGTTTTAATTGATTCATTGAGTTTCAAACAGCTCTCAAAACTGCATTTTTTGCTCCTCATGAAAACTAATTTAATGACACGAAACAACTAATTCTTGCTTGCTTGTTCATCACACATCGTCATCATTGCAGTCCAGGTGTTGATGCTGAATGATGTTCTGTGTGTGTTTCTCAGAGAGCGCGCGTCAGAAGCAGGACGGGGTCGTCAGTAACTCTGTGGTGTATTTCACTGAAGACGCTCCGCAGATTCCCGCGTCGAACCCGCAGCCGCTGAAACTCAGACGCATCCTGAACCTCAGTCCCTTCACCGTCACTGACCACACGCCCATGGAGACGGTGGTGGACATCTTCCGCAAGCTGGGCCTGCGCCAGTGTCTGGTCACACGCAGCGGGTGAGAGCCTACACACACCGCCTGTTTAGACCACTAATGATGATACAGCTGCAGATCATGTGACCCGTGCTGGCTAATTTTGAGCAGACAAAAAAAGTGAAAAATTACGATTTTGGTCGAATTTCAGGTTTTCAACAAAAATTTGTTCCTTAAGCCCTCGTCTAGCGATCCCAATGCTCAAAATAGTAATTAAACATCTGAAATTATCTTTATTTGTACGTTTTCTGAGAGGAGTACTTACTTGCCGCTGACTAATTTGTGACCCTGGAGCACAAAACCAGTCTTAAAGGGATAGTTCACCCAAAAATGAAAATTTTGATGTTTATCTGCTTACCCTCAGGGCATCCAAGATGTAGGTGACTTTGTTTCTTCAGTAGAACACAAACGAAGATTTTTAAAGGGGTCACTCAATTTTAAAAAATTGGCCCTTATGACTGGTTTAGTGCTCCAGGGTCACATATGAATATATATCCTGATAAATTATAGGCTTCACATACTGTATACACAGAATTACAGTATTTAAGTAGGCTATTCATGCAAACATAATCTGTTATGTCTTAAGTGAATGCTGTTGGGGAAAACATCTGATGTGTAACGTAATATTAGATCCATGCATTACAGTAGGACTTACTAGGCCTTCTGTCTCATTAATATTAAAGGCAGAGTAAGTGATTTTTCAAAAACACTTTAGAAAACTGATTCGGGCCGAATCGCAAAACAAACTTGTAGCCAATCAGCAATAAGGGGCGTGATGTGGAGGAGAGCGCGTTCGGTGCATGGGACGGACATTAGCCGAGCCGAGCGACAGAAAGATAGAGATGGCGGATAAAAAAACAAAAGAGGAAAACGTCTGCGGAAAGATAAGGCAAGAAGTAGGACCCGTGTAAATATCAGATCAGCTTTCCAGCGCTGGAGAGAACTCAAGGAGCGGAGGCCTGCGATCGGACGCCGAGGTTGCTTTGTTTCTTCTCAATAGGTGAGTAACACCGTGTCTACAACAGCTAAAGTCTGACTACACTGGACGCGATCAAACGACCGTTGAAAACCATTTGAAATTTGTGTCAGCACGTCATAAATAGAACCCGGCAGCAGTTTTCTGTCGGGATTTGTTGCGCCGCGCCGCTCACGTCCGTAGACACGGTGTAACATTGGTTTTGCTTTGTTTCAAGTATTTGTTCAGCTGATTAAAAACTACCTTTTCAATTATCTTGCCTATAAAAGGAAGAATCATCATTAAGAAAGGAAGTGGAGGAAACGATGCAATGTTGCTTGCTGATTTTGCTTTGGAACCTTCAGAAGACTTCAACTTTAGTTTTCTCAGAACTGACTTTGCATCGACTTCAAACAGGTGTAGCGCAGTCATTTTTCATCAGATTCCAACAACCATGTATCATTTTGAAGGTCTTTTAATGGAGAATGTGACAGTAAAAAACTCATTTTTGAAAATATGCTCAATGTGACTCATTTTGCCAGCACAGGTCACATATGTTAGGATCTGAGTTAGTTTAGTCACTCTACCTATTTAATGTTTAATATATGCAAGCCATGGCCAATGAGATTTCTCTGTGGGTGGGGCTACTGTGCACAAAACTGACCAGTGTTATGTTTATCATTCCTTGTTTCAGAGGAGTTTTTTTTTTAGAGACAGTTAATTTTGTATATCATAAATTTAATTGTATACACTACTGTTCGAAAGTTGGGGGTCAGTAAGTAATTTCTTGGTAACACTATTATACAATACGGTTTAATTTGTTAATGTAAGTTAACTACATTAACATGAATATCTTAAATTCAACATTTACTAATACATTATTAAAATTTAAAGTTGTATCTGTTAACATTAGTTAATGTACTGTGAACTAACATGAACATTTTATTAATAAATGTTGTAAAATATATTGTTCATCGTTAGTTCATGTTAGTTAATGCATTAACTAATGTTAACAAACGAGACCTTGCTGTAAAGTGTTTTTTTTTTAAAGAAATTAATACTTTTATTCATCAAGTGTGCATTAAACTGATCAAAAGTGACAGTAAAGACATTCATAATGTTCCAAAAGATTTCTATTTCAAATAAATGCTGTTCTTTTGAACTTTCTATTCATCTGTGAATCCTGAAAAATAAAATGCATCACAGTTTCCACAGAAATATTGGGCAGCACAATTGTTTTCAACATTGATAATAATCAGAAATGTTTCTTGAGCAGCAAATCAGCATATTATAATGATTTCTGAAGATCATGTGACACTAAAGACTGAGTAATGATGCTGAAAATTCAGCTGCGCATCACAGAAATAAATTACATTTTAACATATATTCACATAGAAAACTGCTATTTTAAATTGCAATAATATTTTAAAATTTTTAATGTCTTTTTGAAATAAATGCAAAAACATTAAAAAATCTAACCAACCCCAAACTTTTGGATAAGTGTATATTATAGACTTCATTTTAATGGGTCAAATGAGGCAAACGGATGTGATAAAAAAATCCCCTTCTAAAGCATGAGTTGTGTCTAATCAGCTAATCAGAGGCTTGATGACTAAATCATCTACTCTCTCTCTGTCTCACATCAGACGTTTGCTGGGAATCATTACTAAGAAGGATGTTCTGCGACACATGGCACATATGATGAACCAGGATCCCGAATCCATCATGTTCAACTAGCAGCGCTGTGCCGCGGACTGAAGCTGTACATACCGCACAACGTCTGATCTGTTACTAAACACTCTTAAAACGTGGCCAAATGCGGACGACGTGAAGATATACGAGTGTTTTTTTGAACTGCCATGTTTTTGCCATGTTTTTATTTTACGTGCATTACTTTAAGCCGTGATGATCAGCTATTAAGTGTGGGGCGTCTGACAGGTTTTACTGTGATTTTGAAGCGAAAGCTGCTACACTGGATGTGAAATGTGCAGATGAGGGTTGTTTCATCGGTACGTCAGGTCTTTGTGAGTTTATTAAATGCAATAGGTCAAAATGGAAAAAATAATCTAGAATACTAATCTGCTGTATGATAGTGACTGTTTTGTCCAACACTAGGTTTGTGGGAATCATTTCCGTTTTGTTATTATTTATTAATTTAATGTGAATGTTAGTTTTGAGCTACGAGAATGGTTTTTTGCTGTCGAATTGAAACATGAATATTGTCCTTGTTAAAATAAACACTGCATCTCTGTTACAGATATTAATGTTCATCCGCTATTCCAATTCTGCACATAAAACTGAGGGTATGTTATAATAATAAAAAATATTATTATTAAATAACGAAGTATTTTCATTGCATTAATTTTTAGATTTAATTCATAAACTATTTTGAGAAAGTACAGTGAAAATGACAGTATATACAGCTCAAAAGATCAAACTAGAGAGGCGCAGTGAGTTAAATGCTTTTTAATGAAATATTGTTATTAAATGATGCATTGCATTATTTTATTAGATTTAATTCATGAAAGATTTTCAGAAAGTACAATAAAAATATATATCTCAAAAGATAAATCTTGAAAGACAGTGAGTTGTATATTTCTAAGAAATATTATTATTAAAAAAGGATATATTATTGCATTATTTTATTAGATTGAATTCTTTAATTCATAAAATATTTTCGAAAAGTACAATAAAATAATGCATGGATGGAAAGATGAATCTTAGACTCTCTCTTCACAGGAAAAACTATAATAAATGAAAAAATTTACTAACTGTAACACTATAAATAAATGTGCATATATTTGTTTTCAATGTAGAAGACTGACAAAGTACCAAAACATCTGATTATTACTATTATAACAATAAGAGAATAATCTGCTACTGTGTTTCTTTTTACAGGTCACAGTTTAATAGAAACAAACTCAAATGTCTCAGATCTAAATTTTTCCATTCACAAAATAGTTAAAAAAAGTGTAAAAAGCTTCTTCAAATGGTAATTTCATCAAAAATAATAAGGAAAAGGTTGCAGTATGCAATGATAAATGTTTCAAATGGAAGTATGTGACGTTGTGGTCACATGACGTCACCAGGTGAGTTTGTTTCTTCATCAGATTTGGAGAAATGTAGCATTGCATCAGTGTCTCAGCAATGGATGCTCTGCAGTGAATGGGTGCCGTCAGAATGAGAGTCCAAACAGCTGATAAAAACATCACAATAATCCACAAGTAATCCATACCACTCCAGTCCAGCAGTTAACATCTGGAGAAGAAACAAATCCATCATTAAGATGTTTTAAACTAAAATATGAGTCCATAATCCATAATAATGCTTCCTCCGGTGAAAAAGTGTTCTGGTCTGAATCAGGAGAGAAATCTGCACAGATCAAGCAGCGTTTAAACAGCTCTGAACTAATATGTGGCTGGATTTTGATGTGAGAGACAACAGGAGATGCACTTTTTCACTGGAGGAAGAGTTATTATGGAGTATGGACTTGAATTACAGCTGAAAGCAGTGGTTTGAAGTTAAAAACGACTAATGCTGGATTTGTTTCAGCTTTTGTCTTCTCCAGATGTTAACTGATGGACTGGAGTGCTGTGGATTACTTGTGGATTATTGTGATGTTTTTATCAGCTGTTTGGACTCTCATTCTGACGGCACCCATTCACTGCAGAGCATCCATTGCTGAGACACTGATGCAATGCTACATTTCTATAAACCTGATGAAGAGACAAACTCATCCTAATCTCGGATGATCTGAGGGTGAGCACATTTTCTGCATGTTTTCATTTTTGGGTGAACTGTTACTTTAACTTTCAGCAGTCTGATCACACAAGTCAAAACCAAAGATTGTATCAGTTCCAGGTCATTGCTCAAGTAGTATGATAGTATGTGATTTGAAGCGCTGCTCTAAAGGGGAATGGAGACTATGGTCGGCAGAGGGCCGATGGGAGGAGGGTTGTATTTCTCCACACGCATTAACCTGCGCAGAATATCATCCCGGTCTTTCGGCCAGCTGTAGACGTGCGTGTTTTGC
The DNA here is from genome assembly GCF_001515625.1 of Sinocyclocheilus rhinocerous. Taxonomy (NCBI): domain Eukaryota; kingdom Metazoa; phylum Chordata; class Actinopteri; order Cypriniformes; family Cyprinidae; genus Sinocyclocheilus; species Sinocyclocheilus rhinocerous. The sequence continues at coordinate 55,700 of NW_015645056.1, forward strand.
AGCCAGGTGGGAATGTAACACTGAGAACGAGAAGAAAACAGGTCCTGCTTCAGTGAGAAACGTGGCAAATCTTACAGAAGCTGAAATGAGATTGATATTTTGCTTCACGAACCATGATTCTACAGTTCAGTACATTGCTCTGTGAAGTGTAGAGAATGTGGGACTAGATTAACCTGTTTAGTGCTGTAACAAGCTTACAAACATGCTTTGATTCGCTGAAATGCTTGAGGGAAAATTGCGGTGTCTGTTGAATTTCACAAACCTTTTTAGCCCCCGGGAACAGAATAGGAATGAACCTGTAGTTCCTGCAGCCGTTCTGAATGAATTCACTCTGCAGCTGATGGAGGCAATCAAACACATCAGCAGTGTCACAAAAACTATAGATGGTGTGTTTTTACACTATAAGCTAACAAACGTAACCAGAGCGACACTCTCCCTTAACCGAACCCTCGCAATTATATTATTATGCTTGTTTTGACTAAGGCAGCCCATGCAATCCCAGAATGCATTGCAATGACCTCGGTGAAATATTTCAGTCAAGAAATGATTTTATTCAAAACGTATGAGCAACTTAATTAAAATTGTTTAATTTAATAAAAAAGTATTATTATTAATAATACACTACTACTACTGCTAATAATAATAATTGCTATTATTTTAATGCATTCATTATTTGTGCGTGCAATTTATTTTTGTTCTTATTAAAATATCGCATACTCACAGTAAACTCTATTGGAATTAGCAAAAGTATTAATAATTATAATATTATTGTTATTATTTTATTAAATTCTGTATTTGTGTGTGCAATGCTGTTTATACTTATTAAAATATATTGCATGCTCACATTAAAATCTATTGGAATTAGAAAAAGTATTAATAATAATAAATTGTTGTTGTTGTTGTTATTATTTTATTGCATTTGATATTTGTGTGTGCAATGCATTTTTATGCTTATTAAAATATCACATTGCTCGCCCATGCTAAATTCTGTTGGAATTAGCAAAAGTATTATTATTATTATTGTAGTTGTTGTTGTTGTTTTTGTTATTATTTTAATGTATTCAAACTATTGGAATCAGCAAAAGTATTATTACTATTATTATTAATAATAATAATAATTCATAAAAACACAATAATAACTTTTTTTTCCCAATGCATTCAATATTTGCAAGTGCATTGCATTTTTGTGCCTATTAAAATATCACATTGCATGCTCACACTAAACTACTGGAACAAAAAAGTATTATTAATAATAATTATTATTATTATTATTAATTTTTTATTATTATTAGTAGTAGTAGTAGTAGTATTGTGTATTATTAATTATTATTATTTAATCCATTCAGTATTTCCTAAACTCTATTGGGATCAGCAAAAGTATTATCAATAATAATAAATGAAAGCAGAGCTTGTATTTTAGTAAGTGAGGGTTATATTGGGACCTGTTTGTGGATGTACACAGTGTTTGACGTTCTCTCGTCGCCCTCCACACTGGTATTCATGCCTGATATGGTCTCGTAATACCTCAGGCTGATGATGATGATGATCAGGTAATCTTTCTGCAGGGAGAGAGAGACGCTGTAACTGTAGCTGTTTAGATGATGATGATGACATCACTTCCTGTCTCTGCATGCTTACCTCATTGAGATATCGCTCCATGCAGTCGATCTTACTGATGCTGTTCAGCTGCTGCTCGAAAACATCAATCTGTGCACAAAGACGCAAGAATCAATCCAAACCCACAAAACTACAGCTAGATTAAACCGGAAACTGTATAATGATCTGTACATGCGTGTCAAAGCCGTTGTTCCTCAGCAAAGACACAAACTTAATGATCTCCTTCAAATGCTCTTCACTGTCGGCCTCGTACGTGACAAAAACTTTCCCTGTGTGGAGAAAAAAACACGCGACACACTTGAAAGAGTAGGTCAAACCGCCTCAAAACGAATATGAAACCTTGCACTGTATTTTTCCTCTTTTGCATGAAATTACCTTATAATAATTACTATACATCAGGATCGGAAATTAATGAGGGCAAAAATGCTTACAAAATAAATTTAAAAAGCCCCATAAATTAAATTCATTAAAAAAAAAATTCTAAATCTATCATGGCTGCTGCGCTTGAAATTAAATGTAAAAGTGAATGAAAAGTGTCAATTCATGGCATTATTTTAGATCTGCGTTGCATCAGACTGACTTTTACACATTGTTTTTTGCATCGTTGAGCTTTATAACCAATCACACGTGTTTCTGTTGAGCTTATGAATGCTATGGGCCAATCAGAGGCGTTTAGATTAGTCAACGCTGAAACCGCTGGTGTTTTGAAGAGTGCACGAATTCTGCACGCTCGCAAATTTTCTCATTGTAAACAGCGAAATGCAGAAATTAAGAGATTAACTTTGCAGCTTCAGTTATTATAACGGGAGATTTTGCATAACTTGCGTTAAATTAGACTAACGTCATGAACCGACATGTTTGTCTGTATAGCGAGAATATGACGTTACAAAACCTTTTTATATATTCTATTAATCAACATTAATAATCACTTATAATATCAAGAGCAATAATTGACAATAATGATTTTTGTTGCAATGTTGCATTCCTACTCTGTATCGAGTCTCTGTTTTTAAATGTAGCCTATAGTTTATATACAATTTTAAACATTTTTTTTTTTTGTAACAGTTTAAATTATTCTGACTGATTTAATTAATTGGTTAAATGTAACCAATCAAAGACAACAAAGATAAATGAATAAAGTAATTATAAAAATTGCCCTTAGGAATGTATAAATCAATACCAGGGGGCAAATATTTCACCTTAATGGAAAAGTTCATTTCTGACGCTGCTATCCACGTCATTGCCTGTGCTTTGGCTGTGTTGATGTGTGGACAGGAAGTAGTACTCACTCTGTTCCTGTGGCAGGTGTGTGATACACTGACTGGCCTGTCTGGAGTTCACAGATGCATTTCCACTGAAGACACACACGTACAGAAAGCATGTACAATGCATGAGCAGATCATAAAGTTTGCAAGCCTTCATTTTTCAGCATGAATGACTCTTTCTTTTCCAGGTTCATTCTGATTTAAAAAGATTTAAAAAGCGAAACTGAGTTTCAGTTATTGTAATATGACGCTACGGGACTCACTTTTCAGAGAAGCGTGTGTCCATTTGTCTGTACTGCATCAGGCCTGTGAATGAAAACAAAAATGCAGATTCAGAATATAAAATAACCACATATAGGCTAGCAGTGATTCTGTCTGGAATGACATGAAGAAACAGAACAAACTGAAACTAAATCCAGAAGAACTGTGTCTCCAAGATGCTTCAAGAAACCTACCTGCAAAGCTCCCTGAGAAACTCTGCTCAAGTGCACCGAGGACAAAAGCTGCTTTAAACGCAAAGGATGCTCACACCAAATGTTGATTTAATTTATTTAATAGAAGTTAATTGATAATGAAAATCTATTTATGACATTATTTTTGACAGCATCCTCATTTTACAGCATTTTTACACAAGTGCCTACAACTTTTAACAGTGCTGTAGCTTTGCAGGTAGCTTTCTTGAAGCATCTTGGAGACACAGTTCTTCTGGATTGAGTCTGTCTCAGTTTGTTCTGTTTCTTCATGTCATTCCAGACAGACTGGATGATGATCTGCAATGAAAATTCGCATTCCACGGGCTAAATATCACGTTATTGGGGTCGATTCAACCCGCGAACATGAAAAACAACCCGCGGCAACAGTGTTAAAGTAGCCCAATTCCGCGGGAAAACCACTGCACTGTGAGGCAAGGGAGGGGGAGACTCAAAATGCTTCTAAACTTAAATGCATTTTTGCCTCGTTTGCGTTTGTGTTGTTTTACTATTTACAAAGTATAAAACATTGTTATTTACAATACACTGTGTGGTTTTTAATCATTTTTAGGGGGGATAACCCTCAGATGGGGGGGTCTTGTCCCCCCCGACCCCCCCGGGATTTCCGCCTATGTTGCTGATGAAAGTCTGGATGGTCCCTTTGGTCTTTGGGACTGAGAACTCGAAATCCATTTTTCCCGGAAACAAGTTGAAATGGGGACTCATCTGAGCACAGCACATATTTCCACTGTCTTTTAGACGATCTGAGATGAGCTCTGGCCCAGAGAACCCGGCAGCATCGCTGCATAGAATTGATGTATAACTTTCTCCTCGAGTAAAAGAGATTCAAGTTGCATTTCTTGATGCAGCAGCAGATTGTGTTAAGTGACAGCAGTTTTCTGAAGTACTCCTGAGCCCATGTGGCTATATTTAACAGCGCAGCATGATGGTTTCTTATGCAATGCCATCTGAGGGCTCAAAGGTCAAGCACATTCACCTGAGGTTTCCTGCCTTGCCCTACATGTACTGTGATTTCTCTGGATTCCCTGAATCTTTTCACAATATTATGTATGGTACTTGGTGAAAGATAATATGCTGATTTGCTGCTCAAGAAACATTTCTGATCAATGTTTGATAATAATGCTTATTATCAATGTTGAAAACAGATGTGCTGCTTCATATTTTCGTGTAAACCGTGATACATTTTATTGTTCAAGATTCTTTGATGAATAGAAAGTTCAAAAGATTCAACAATCTTTTGTGACATTATAGATGTCTTCACTTTAACTTTTGATCAATTTATTGCACCCTTGCTGAATGAAACCATTAACCCAGCTAAAAAGGAACGTTCTCAGAACTTTGATAAGGTTCTTATTCTTAAGTTATGAACAAACGTTCTTCCAGTAACATTAATAGAATGCTCATTGAAAGTTTACATTATTTATACATTGTTTATGGAACATTCGATTTCTGAAACGTTATTAGGTTTATCTAATTTTTTTTTTTTTTTAAATGTTACTACTTTTAGAACGTTCAGAGTAACATTCAAAAGTAACGTTCCCATAAAGTTTGCAAAATTATAAAATGGAATGTTCCCTTAGGGTTAGTTCACCCAAAAATGAAATTCTGTCATTAATTACTCACCCTCATGTCGTTCCAAACCCGTAAGACCTTCGTTCATCTTCGGAACACAAATTAAGATATGTTTGATGAAATCCAAGAGCTCTCTGACTCTCCATAGACAGCAACACAACTGCAATGTTCCCAGGTCCAGAAACGTAGCAAGGACATCGGTAAAATAGTCCACGTGACATCAGGGGTTCAGCCGTAATTTTACGAAGCTACAAGAATACTTTTCATGTGCAAAGAAAACAAAAATAATGACTTTATTAAACAATTCTTCTCCTCATCCCGTCTGCAGCTGTGCGCCGCCATTGTGGAAAGAGTATCACGATGTATGCGCTTGTTTCCGCATCATGTAAACGACACATGTTGCGTGTTAACGTAAGCAGCAGCGCCATGCGCATGCGTTGTTTACATGATGCAGAAGCACACTCTTAAAAATAAAGGTGCTTCACGATGCCATAGAAGAACCTTTTTTGTCTAAATGGTTCCATAAAGAACCTTTAACATCTGAAGAACCTTTCTGTTTCACAAAATATACTTTGTGGCGAAAGAAGGTTCTTCAGATTATAAAATGGCAAGAAAGAGATGGTTCTTTAAGTGATGTTTATAAACAAATATCGGGAGGAGCACGCACAGATAATTAACACGGCCAGTCCATCATTAGTGATTACACCATTTATCCAATCAGCACAAGAGAAAACTCCTATAAATAACCAAGTACATCCTAGCTTCGCTATCTCTCGACATTCAGCAATGGTGCATCCAATCGCCGCATTATGTCTGAGATCGAACTGTTCCCAGAGGACAACACCTTTGACAGCACAGCTCCTCCCGCGTCTACAGCCGACGTTCAGCGCGCCAGCGCTCCGCAGGACACCTCAACTGAGCCCGCGGCTGCACCTCGCGTGTTCTATCATTTTCCGAATTCGCCATTACTTTCAATCGTTACACTGAAGTCATCTGTTCCGTTTTTCCTCACAGAAATCCATCTCTTAGACGATTTTTTAATTATATCACCCCCCGACTCCATCCCAGCAGCGAACCTTTCGACAACGCAAAAAGTTTTCGCAGAGCTCGGGATTCCCCTCGCTCAAGACAAAACTTCAGGCCCAAGCACTTCCATCGAATTTTTGGGAATCAACCTAGATTCACAAAGGTTCCAAGCTTCTCTACCCAAGGAAAAAATCGACAGAACGATTCTGGTGGCTTCCACTCTCTTAGCCAACCCAAACTGCTCCAAACGTGAGCTGCTATCCGTGCTCGGTCATCTAAATTTCGCGATGCGGATCATTCCGCAAGGCCGCCCCTTCATCTCTCACCTCCTCTCTCTTGCGTCCTCCGTTCACGAGCTAGATGATCAAATATCTATAACCAATTCATGCCGAGACGAGCTCAGTCTGTGGATTTCCTTCCTTAAACAATGGAACGGCTTATCCTTTTTTTTTTACAGCGATTTGGTTTCTTCTCCCGTTGACATCCAATTATTTACCGACGCCGCCCCCTCCGTCGGTTTCGGTGGATTTTACCAAAACCGCTGGTTCGCTTCTACGTGGCCTTCCCAGCTGTTAGATTTACCTCAGCCGCTAATATCCTCAGCACTTTTCGAGCTATATCCTATAGTCGTGGCAGCCTTTTTGTGGGGAAAAGAGTGGTCCACCACCAGCATTGTTATTCACTGCGACAACGAGGCTACCGTACACTGCATTAATAAAGGCCGTTCTCATTCACCCGCCTTAATGCCTTTGCTAAAACGTCTAATTTAGATCTCGGCTTGCGACCAGTTCATCATAACCACAAAACACATTCCCGGGTCCAAAAACCAAATAGCTGACTCTCTCTCTCATTTTGCCTTTCAGAAATTCAGGCTGTTGACACCAGAGGCGGAAGGTCTTACGGGTTTGGAACGACATGAGGGTGAGTAATTAATGACAGAATAAAATTTTTTGGGTCAACTATCCCTTTAACACTTATATTACACACAAAAAAATGTTTTGAAAACATTTTTTAAAAATGGATGTCTAGAATGTTCAGAGAACATTCATAAATAACGTTTTCATAAAATAACGGGCACGTTCGAAAAACATTATTGCAACATATTTTTTTTTAGCTGGGAATTTCCATTTAAAAAATCATCCCAATCCCAAACTTTTGCACGTAACGCACCTGAGGGTCTGTAGGGCGGCTGATGTCCGGGTCTGGAGCTGCAGTGATGGAAGGGAATCATGTGACGCGGCAGTGGACCGAACTGACCGCAACACGGCGGCCGCAGGTAAGTGTTGGGGTACGAGGGGGAGGGATGGTGGTACATGTTCGCAGACGGAGGAAAGGAACGCAGAGATCTGGGATACTCCAGACTCTCCAGACTCGGACTACAGCTGCCCGGCAGAGAGTGAGGCCTGCTGGGGAAAAACGAGCCTTCATCCGAGAGCGTGTGGTAGATGGCAGACGGGAGGCAGGAGGGCAGGCTGTGAGGAGAATCCGCCCTGACGGGGCCGTCCCAGCTGGGGAAGGGCGTCTGATGGGCGTAGCTCACTGTGTTATGCTGGTGAACGACGGTTGCGGAACGGTTGTGAGTGACGTCTGGGTGAAGTTCTGACTCAAACTCTTCACTCCTGGTTTCGTCATTCTCCTCGGGATAGTTTAGAGACGTGTACTGATCGCTGCTATGGGCCATGTGGGTCGGGTGTCTGACAAAAGAGAAAACACGATGATGGTAAAAAATTTGATTATATTTCAATGCATGTTATAGGTCTTATTGTAAATAAATCATCTGTGCATATATTTCTTTTTTTTTTTTTTATGTTTTGACCTCATGATGATCAAATGGATCATCTGTCTTAACTGGATAACAAAACTTTTGTGATGGAAATCATATGTGGTGGGAGAAAAAACTATATGTGACCCTGAAGCACAAAAGCAGTAGCAATAGCCAACAATACATTGTATGGGTCAAAATTATTGATTTTTCTTTTATTCCAAAAATCATTAAGTGATTTTGCAAGGAAACACAACGTTTCATGGGGAAACATTTTCAGAACGTTCTGATAAGGTTTTCTCAAAGTAATGAACAAACATTCTTCCAGTAACATTAATAGAATGTTCATTCAAAGTTATCTGGTCTTTAATAATGTTCTCAAAACGTTAGCACAAAAACATGATTCATACATCATTAATAGAATGTTTTTCTAAAACATTTAGTTGGACATTCGTCTAATGTTTTTAAAATATTGTTACTTGTTTCAGAATGTTCAGAGAACATTCAAAAGTAAATATTGCAAGGGTGTAGGTTTGATTTAGGCATTGATGGGGACATAACGGCAGACAACAGACATGTAATTGTTTGATCAAAATTATTGCTAGGGACAATTTAGTAGTGTCTGATATCAGCAGGATCATGTCATAGCGTCTCTACTAAATTCTACACCCTTGAAAATCATAACAAGCGATGTCTGACTTTGATAGTTCTCTCCTTAAATATGAAGAGATCAAACAACAGATTAATGAGTTACTCCACATTTCACAAAAAGCTTATGAACGTAATTATAATATTAGTCAGACATTGAAGTGAGCTGCTGTTTTTGTCTCTTCTGAGGAAGATTCATTCACTTGTTTTGCCAGTGTACCACACAGACATTTTGATCACATTTTTTAATGTTCCTTATCTCATTTAAATTGAGATTTGTCAAATTTACATTTGACAAATCAAATGTTGATATTCAAATTAAGTACTGTTATTACAACATTTCAAGACCACCCATAATTAATTAATGCAATTTTTTTAAAGGAGCACTACACTGGAAACGTATTTGTCCCAGTTTAACTGATGTCCCACTTCTGCTGACTTCAAAGCTTTTGCGTTCCCCATTGTGTGAAACTTTGTGACTGCTTGCAAAAAAATTGTTTTGGAAATGTATATGATTATGGTTTCTGTGCTTAATGTTGTCTCACATTTACGTTCACCTGAGAAACTTTGCATCCGCTCGCAAAACATTTGTAATGGAAATAATATGCGGCGAGAGGAAAAACTATACTTCAGTGCTTTTGCAAGTGCAAAGTTTCTCAAGGGATTGAAAATGCAAAATCATTGAAAATTTTTTCGTCCTATCTTTTTTTTTTTTTTTCAATCACAGTGCTGAGTTAGTTTGACATTTAAAGAGCAATAACATTTCCATCATCATTTATTCAACAAAACATGCCCCACTTTCACTTGGTGAGCAAAAAACACACACATCATTATTAAAGTATCATAGCAGTTCATATGACTCGTGTATTATATTCAAAGACAGATAGTTTTGGGTGAGGAATAGACTGAAAGGTTTTGTCCTTTTGCAACATGACACTCACGCTCACTACTTTTGTTTTGTTGCATTTCCTTTCCTATGAACTCCTCAAGTCTATAGAGTATATGTGATATGTTTGTAGGCTATAAAAGAGCATGTCAACAGCTGTCATAACGTACAGTGCTGCTCATACAATGCAATTATTTTAATGCTCAGTCTGACAGCGTGTTTGCACATGCTGTGTTTGACTTTGCACTGCATCTTCACCGGCTGACAGAAACCAAGAAGACTTCTGAAAGCTGTCAGTGACCAGACGACGTAAGAAAGAGGTCAGCGCTGTTTTCTACTGGGGAAAAATAGGCCTTAGTGTAACATCCACCCATGCAGCATCCCTAAATAGGACACACTGCATTATGACTCTTTATCTCAGTGTGCCAAAATTCTGCAGCTTGTGCAAAACTGCAGACCACAGCATGAGAGATCATGCCATGCGAGCGGTTACACAAAACACTTTACCTTTATGCAATATACAGATATGGTTCTGTCTGAGCATTTGTCTAAGTTTGAGAAATGTAATGACGTGATAGTTTATCAGTTTTCAGGGAAAATATAAGTCAGCGAGTCAAGCGAAAAGGAAGAAGCCGTTAAACATTTGGCAGGAAGAGTCATTCTGATAAAGATGAAAGATATGCTCAATCACTGATAACCTGATTCTAACGTTTCCTGACACACTTGAGAAAGAAACCGAGAATGTACAGGGTGAATTCAGGTATTAAATATATATTTGCAATCACACAATGTTTTGGATGTGGATTGTTTTTATTTAAAATGGTATTTTTGTACTTAAAGCAAATAAAAAAAGTGTAAAAGTGAATTCAGGTGCCATTGACATGACTGGGAAAAAAGTCATTAAGTAACATATATATTAATATATATGTATGTATGTGAAGAGTTCAGATGCAAAAGCCTTGAAATTGTCTTCTAAAATGAGCTTTTTTAACAGGCTCCTATGTGTAAATATATATATATATATATATATATAATACCAAAATTATATTTTTTTGTATTTTTTATAAGTACAAGAATTATTAGGCTATAAGAAATACTACTAATAATACAATACTTTACCTGTTTACGTATTTGAACTAGTTTAAGAATATATTTTTAAACCTATTGACAGCGGACTGAAGACAAACTCACCTGAGCGCGAGCAGCAGGAGTTACAGTCACTTCAGGAAATCACACGGTTGTGTCTCATTTGTCATCTCGATTCTTGTTTTCTCACTTTCTACAGCGATTTCGAATTCAGTTTTAGATGTATTTTTCAATAGGCTACTAGTTGAAAACCTGACCGTTCGGTGTCAAACGACATGTTGTCGAAGTGTGTTTCGGTTCGTGTGTCGGAGGAGGAACGCGATTATAGATGATATGATGGGAGGAGTGAAACAGCACGCGAGCGCAGGGTGACCAGGACAGGTTCAGCGCCAAACATGATGCATACAGATCTTAAAGACGTAAAACAAAGCCTAACACTTATTAAACAACATAACACGGCAGGTAACAAAATGTTTGTGCTGACTTTCCCATTTATGGAAGGCCAAATGACTCAAAATTAAATCATTAAATAAATGTTGAAATATATAAATAAATCGTTAAATACATAATTAAATATTTGAATGCATAAATAAATAAATATTTCAAACAAATAAAAATATTTATTTATTTAAATAAATGCATAAATGAATAAATTTATAAATATAATGCATGAATAAATAAATATATAAATGAACGAATGAATATAAACATTTATTTATGCATTTATGTATTCATTTATGCCTTTATTTAACGATTTAAGCCTATTTGTATATTTCAACATTTATTTAATGATTTAATTTTGAGTAATTTGGCCTTCCATATACAAACCCATTAAGTTATGAAAACTGTTTGAATGTTCTCTGAACATTCTAAACGTCCAGATTTAAATGGAATATTCCCTTGCATCATTTCGCAAATATTATGGGAACGTTACTTTTGAATGTTCTCTGAACGTTCTGAAAGAAGGGACTTGGTAACATTTTAGAAACCTTAGACAAATGTCCGGTTTAAAGGGTTTCCGAAAAAAAGTTACATAAACAATGCATAAAGAACGTGTTTGTACTAACGTTCTGAGAATAAGATAACTTGTAACAAACATTATTGTTACGTTACTGGAAGAATGTTTATTCATTACTTTGAGAGAACCTTGCCAGAACGTTAGCCACATTAGCGGTTTTATTTTTTACGTTTTTTTATTTTTAAATGGCAATTTAACACTTTATAAAACTACTACTAAAAGAGCAGGGTGTGTCTATTATGCAAACGGGGTTCAACGTACGGCAGAGGGCGCGCTATCACGCCTCATCTGGCGCATGCGCAGTGCCATCGTCATGTTTGAAACCGCACAATGGGCGGAGATCTCTGCTGTTTCCTTCCAAAAAATCAACTGAGGATCTACCCACGGAAAACGGTTCCCAAGTAGCGGCTTTCGAGCGACATGCCAGGTACGTCTGTTATCAAACGAGCTTTTCCACCAGCTTATCACTGCGTTCTGACTCAGCTTGCTGTGGCTGGGCTTTGCGTGCACTGTCAATGAAAATAGTTTGTGCATAACGGGATACATTGTTACAGTCATGCATGCAAAGCAAACATTACTCTGTGAGAGTAGCTGCATCATCTACAGTGTTTACAGTGTCCATATCGATCATTATTTGTTCAGTTGCATGGATTGTAATGTCTTAATTTTTTTGCAAACCGATGTGAAACGAAAGTTTGATGCAGTCAGTCTAGATTGAGATTTTAGATTGTAGTTTACAGGAGTAGTTGATACAACAGTGCAATAATGCACATGCAACTAGATGAGAAAATATTATTGAGTTAAATGCTATACTGTTTAAAATACAGAAAGTACGGTGTCGGTACCATGGTATAGTGATGCTTATACCATGGTACTGAATTGCTACAATTATATGACATGGTATTTACATGCATGCATGGCAAACCAAGGTACTTTTTTTTTAAATGATGAAGAGATATGCAAAATATTATTTTTAAATTGTAAAAAATAGCCAAACTTTATTAAAACAAAACTTTTGCGTTTTACTGGCATATTTTCAGCATTTTAAAAAACACAAACAAGTAAAAAATATCAATAAGACAAAATAAAGGTGTATTCTGTGTACTTATTCTCTGAAACAAATTTTAATATTTAGCGGGTTTAATATATTATTAAATGTTTTGCTTCGCAGGTAAATTTTATATCGCTTTAACCATGTTTAAATATTGAAACGCAGGGTAAATATATAGCAGTTATGAATATTTTGGGTGTAGCTAAATAAATGCATATGAAGCTTTTATATTTTAAAACACGGGTTTTGAGATATGCGCTCGCGCGCGTGTTTGTAAACAGAGTTGTCGGGCCTCGTGCGATTCGCTCACTGTTACTAATAACAACCAACATTCTTCACCGTTACCAAGCAACGATATCGCGACGCTACGTTTTATCGGGGTTTTATCGCGTAATATTCGTCGGGTTTCCCCTGAAAGGCCCGGGGTTTGTTTAGCATGTAAGTGTCAAGCAGCCTGCCCTGTTTACAGTGAGATCTGTTAGCCAAACAGCTGCTAAACAACTGCTCGCAGACATTAAACAGGCTAAAGTTAGATTAGCAATCACTGCAGCTGCTTCATTAACGTTTAATGAGTAAACCGCGACTGCTAATGTCCTCAAAACTAGGCTACATGAACGTTCTCACGTGACACATGATGATTACATCATCTTTTGCTTGTGTTACAATGAAGTACTATGGTAATACCTTGTTTATTATGGTATGCTTTGAAGGACCTTAAATACCGTGGTATTTGAATATGGTATTCAGAAAGTGCCATAGTATATATTTGAGTAACGTTACCATGTTATTACTATCTGAACCATGATACTGCCACAATACTTTTTGTCATTTGAAATTCAAAGTAATATTGTATATGAAATATTGAGACCATTATAGGGATGATAACCAAACTTTAGGTTGTTCTAGCAACCTTGCAATATATATTCAAAATGTTATAGTTTATTGAGCCTTTAGATAGAGTCTAATGTAAAATCTAAAAAACCCCCAAAAGTTTGCATATGTGTTTTATTTATTTTTTGTTGAGTATCATATTTGATTCATCAGGTGTTTATGGCTCTTATAGTCTAATATAGTGATAATATGAAGGGAAACGACTCAAATTTATAGCTTCAACTGAGCAAAAATATGCATTTGCTGCATATGCTGATATTTCTATGATGAAATTCAGATGCTTGTGATGTAAATCAGTGAGATCGTTATAACAGTAGTACAGCAGAAACTGACATAAAATGATCTAATTATCAGTCGTTACTCGATATCTCCAGTAATCTGTCTCAGTAAGATGAGATTGAAATGCTCCAAACATATAATGCAGTGATTGAGAGCTGAAGAAATAAAGGCTCCTCAGAAGATGTGAGATGTTCTGGAGGCTTGTGAAGATCATTCCTCCGCTGAGGAACAGTGAAAGTAAAGCTTCTGGAAACAAACGCTCCTCAAAAGATCCTGAGGATCAGATTTGAGACTCTAAAACATGATGGAGAATCAAGTAAAGCTGAGCTGCTTCAGTCCAGTAAGTGTTCATCTGGAGATATTACTGCAGTTATTCTGACGCTTACTTGATCAAAATCAGTCAAGATTTGACACGAGAAGCGTTTGTACAATTACACTAAAAGAGCTTTTACTGGATAAAACACTCTAAACTATCAATCAGAGACTGAAGACATGAGGAGATTGAGTGCGACTGCAGTTTTGAAAATGTTGATCGTTTAGATGCCTTAGAAATTTGCATATCAAATACAATACTGTAGCTTTATAGGGTTGAATTGATCATTCAGTTTTTGGAAGCGTCCTTTTTATAATACCTGATCTGTAATATTTTAATTTGCATTGCAGGACATAAAGTGATGTATTGGCCGTTTGACAGGATTTCCCTGCAGAAGGATTTACTCCACCAGTGTTTGATTTGTCGATTATAATATTGTTCAGTCGACACATGTTGCACCGTCCCGCATTCATACTTCCAGCGGCCTTTTGCATCCCACATCCCTTCAGGATCCTGTCTTTAGATTAACAAGATCTCTGTTTTCTGGCCAGTATTTGTGTGTTTATGAGCCGTGGTCCATCTCGACAAAGTCATGGAGCCCAACATGGAGTACATAGTGGCACAGGTCACGCAGAAGGAGGTTGGACGTCGCTTCCAAGTGGGGCCGGAAATCATAGACTACATCCTGGACAGACAGAAGTCACATGACCTGGAGCACGATCAGAGCATGCTGGACAGGATGGTGGACAGTCTGGCAACCTCATGGGTCAATGCCAGCAATTTCAAGGTGAGAGAGTTTGTATGAATTTATACATGAATCGTTTTAGTTCACCCACAAATGAAAATGCACTCACCATCCAAGATTGGGATGAGTTTGTTTCTTCATCAGGTTTGGAGAAATGTAGCATTGCATCACTTGCTCTGCAGTGAATGGGTGCCGTCAGAATGAGAGTCCAAACAGCTGATAAAAACATCACAATAATCCACAAGTAATCCACAGCACTCCAGTCCATCAGTTAACATCTGGAGAAGTCAATCAAATTCATCATTAAGACTTTTTTAACTAAAATAACTAAAAGTCCATAATCCATAATAACGCTTCCTCCAGTGAAAAAGTGGTCTCAGGAGAGAAATCTGCACAGATCAAGCACCGTTTATGAGCCAAAAACAGTCCAAAGCAGCTCTAAACAAATATGTGGCTGGATTTTGATGTGAGAGACAACAGGAGACGCACTTTTTCACTGGAGGAAGCGTTATTATGGATTATGGACTCGGATTTTGACCAGAAGCAACGGTTTGAAGTTAAAAACATCTAATGCTGGATTTGTTTCAGCTTTTGTCTTCTCCAGATGTTAACTGATGGACTGGAGTGCTGTGGATTACTTGTGGATTATTGAGATGTTTTTACCAGCTGTTTGGACTCTCATTCTGACGGCACCCATTCACTGCTGAGACACTGATGCAATGCTACATTTCTCCAAATCTGATGAAGAAACAAACTCTTAATTTTTGAGTGAACTATTACTTTAAATAGAAGCTGAGGAGAGATTGTGTAGTTCAGTTACCATTATTTCTGTTTTCTGAGTAATCATTTGCATTCTTGATTCAGTTTGGTTGATGCAATGATTTTTAGGCTTTTTCTGTAAGCGTGCAAGTAGTTCCAGGTTTGTTAGAGTTAGAGTTGCTTATCATCGGTGCAGATCTTTTAGATATCACACTTTGACATGCTTAATGTTCTTTCAGTGGAAATGATTGCTGATTTAGATGATAAAAGCATCTGTTATCGTTTCAGGAAGAGTCACTCCCGTTCTCACGGATTCAGTGAGACTCTTGGTCTTTACTGAAGCTTGAGTTTTGAGTGGAAACTGATTTATAATTTCACGGGACTGCATTTTTGGATGACAGGCAGTTTGTATTGAATGAAAAATGTAGGTTATGCTTAAAAACGCCAGACATTGTGTGTATTTCAGTGAACTGACAGGCTAAGCATTTAAAGGGTTAGTTCACCCAAAAATGAAAATTTGCCCATAAATTACTCACCCTCAAGTCATCCCAGGTGTATATGACTTTCTTCTTTCAGACGAATCCAGTCGGAGTTATATAAAAAATTGTCTTTGATCTTTCAAGCTGTTTCATGGCACTCAGCGGGTGTTGCATGCATCAGTCCAAAAGAAGTCGGAGCTGCTTCTGTGAAGTGATTATTACGTTTTGAATATGGATATTTTTTTACAAAAACGCATCGATTCGCTACAGGATGCCTTTGTTCACCCCCCGGAGCCGTGTGAGACACTTTTTTTTTATGGATGGGTGCTTTTTATTTCACTTCTTTTGGACTGATGCATGCAACACCCGCTGAGTGCCATGAAACAGCTTGAAAGATCAAAGACAATTTTTAATATAACTCAGACTGGATTCGTCTGAAAGAAGAAAGTCATATACACCTGGGATGACTTGGGGGTGAGTAATTTATGGGCTAATTTTCATTTTTGGGTGAACTAACCCTTTAAGAAACTTGATAGGCATTATGAGGTTTTTTCATTGCCATTGATTTCTTGTCGCTTCTAATGCTCAATCTTTATGTTTTTTTTAGTATTTTATATTCTGCTGGTTGTCATTCTCAGTGCTTTTGCTACAAAATAATGTTTGGTTTGGGGAGTCGCTCAATATTAGTCTCATTTTCTGCTCATAATTTTTACTATGATTTACCTTTGGCTTTATTTCAGTTCTCGATCAGTTTGACTACAATCTTTTTATCATTCTGTGAGGTAAATTAAATTTTCTGCCATGTTAATAGGGAATTATTTATATGTTATTCTATAGTAGTATATAAATAATATTAAATAAACATTATTAATAATACATTATTTATTACTATTTAGAGTTTTATCATTTCAGTTTTTAATTTTAGTTTTACGTTTTTGTAATTTTGTTATGTGCCTTTATAATTTTTTGGCAGTTTTTTTTATATTTCTATTTAGCTTTAATTCTTTTTTTATTTCAGTTTTAGTAATTTTATTTCCTCAAATTAAATTTATTACAGCTCTAAGTTTTTTTTTTAAGTTTAAGTTTTTCATCTAATATTTGTTTTATTTTATTGCAGCTTTATTTCAATTGCTAAAAATGCATTTGTATTTTTAAATATTTTTTTTATCTTTAGCTTTCATTTATTTAATTTTAGTTTTAGTAATTTCAGTTCTTTAAATTATTTTTTAAATTTATATCAGTTGGTTTCAGTTGTTTCTTGTAAGTTTAAGTTTTTTATCTAATATTTATATTTTATTCTGTTGCAGCTTTATTTCAATTACTGAAAATGATTTTTAACAGTTTAAGTACCATTAACAGCAGTGATTTTCTGAGACATTTTTAAGGTGATTCATGAAGCTCAATAATGCAGAGTTTTTCATATTGTACACATGGATCTGTCTGCCTCATCATGGAGTTTTTGCAGGGAGTTTCTGTGGCTTAAACCATATTTAAATCTGTAAACGAATCTTTATTCAGCATCTGAGTTTGCAGCTGTTTTTCTGGTATTTTCTCTGAACATCTGCTGCTAGATTTCACTCATGACACGTCCATAACCAGATGCACATGAAATCTGTGCCCTCAAAACTCAATTAGTTGTACTTATAATAGTAATAAGAGTGTCCGGTCAATTACATATACTGTACTTGGCGCCAGTGCTTTTATTTGATGGCTCTGAGCCATTATGTGATCGGTATTTTTATTCTCAGTTTTCTTCTTCTAGACATTACTTCCTGTCTGTTGTTTTCTGTCCAGCAGGCGTATATTGTTTCCCACGTTACCATCATCATGTCATTGATCAGATGGTGTGAAATATTCAGCGCAGCTCCAGCATTAGCATGTTTAAGTGCTCATGAGTGTCCACACGCGCTTAGTATTCAAGAGTGGCGCTAGACGGCACATGCGTGTCACCTTCAGCGAGGGCAGGCTTTATGGGCTCAACACAGTTCCAACAGTTTTAATTTAGCAAAATAAAAATAAAAATAAAAATATCCTGAAAATCAAACACAACTATTTATAAAACAAACAAACAAAACAAAAAACACATTGCATCTTAAAATGAACATCCTGCAAAGGTAATTTGATGGTGCGTATGAATGGGAAAATTAGGGCTGCTAAAATGTAATTGTGATTTTTTTTTTTTCACTGATAAAAGTTGTGATTGTGATTTTAAAATGTGATTTAAAAAACATCCAGGTTTGCTGTTGGTGTGCTTATATATGAGAATGGCTATAATAATAATAGTAATAATAATAATATTAATTGTTATTGTTATTTTATTATTATTACTAAATAAAAATATAGAAATGACTTAGTGAAAGCAAAATATGAAATAAAACTATTTTAATATTTTACCGGAAAAGAAAAAAGAAAAAGAAAATAATTTAAGAAAAATATTGTAAAACTATATTATATAATATAGTAAATAAAATGGTTAAAGTAAAACTATGCCATTGCAACTGTACAATTACTATACATGAAACTTTTTTGAAAATTCTAATTCTAATTTAAAAAAAAAAAAATTCCAGGTTTGTGTTGCTTGTTTTTAGTTAAACATGTTGTGCTTATATGAATATGGCAGTGTAATAATAATAATAACATACAATGTTATTATGTCCTTTTATAATGTCATTTTTATTATTACAAAATAATATAATAATAATTATATGACTATGTCATGCAACTATAAAATTACAATGCTAATATTTATTTGCAAACGTTAAACCCTCAAGCTTTTATTTTGACGGAAAAGCACTCTTTTGTTGATCAGCGCTTCTCCGTTACTCAGAGCTCATGTATGTGTGTGGGCTGAACACAGAGTTATAATAGCTCACTGAAGAGTGAAGAGCAGGTGTTTGGAACCAGATGCTTATCTAATGGTTTTGTCAGATGACTAACTGGAGGAGATATACAGAAGCTCACTTATTCCTCTGCGTGTAATAGAAGGAGGAGTTTCATTAGTTTATTTGAGGAGCCAGCCAATGGCGTGAGTTTGGGGGCGGGCTATTGGTTTGCTTCTGTTTCTTTGTATCTGTTTGTTTTTCTGTTTGACCAATGGCAGGAGTGTTTGGAAACTAAATCATAATTATACATTTTAATGACACGTTTCGAACCAACTCGTACATCTCAACACTTTTAAAAGCATAGTTCACCCAAAAATGAACATTTTGTCATCATTTACTCACTGTCCTGTCGGTCTAAACCTGTATGACTTATTTTTAGGGCTGCACGATAAATCGAAATGGAATCGAGATCGCGATTTGACAGAAGCTGCGGTTGTCATGCGTATCTTTCAGTGAAGCACGGTTCTGTGATCAGCAGTAAATCTCCATCCAAAGGCCAGAGGGCGCTCTCGCGCTGAAACTCCAAATACACCTCGCAGAAGAAACCCAGGAAATGCCTATCGCTGCAGATTCAACGTGACTAATAAACACACGATTATGGCAATATACGGTTTATCTGAGTTCTTATTATTTTAATTTTCATTAAAATAAAGTATATTTATAACGCAATACCTTTATCACTGCTTAAATACTATGAAATATGTTGCGTGCCTTATTCTGTGTAAGAAGCCACATCATCTCACAGAAGGATTTATTTCAAACACTCAACTGATGTTATGAAGTGAGTTTGGAGTAAAAATATGTTATTAAATGTGGTATAATTTTTTTTGGTCCATGCAGTGAAAGTCAGTGTTGTTTGGACTCAGTTCTCAGTAAATGCAGTTCCACATGAACTCCATCTCTGCATCTGCTCTGAGTTTGAGCCGTTTTAGGCCCAATCCCAATTCTATTTTATACCCCTTCCCCTCCGCATACCCCTTCCCCTTGTGCCTTGAAGCAGTGTCAAGGGGTAGGGGTGAAAACATTCCCCTAAGAATTGGGACACCTTTACAGTAAAATATTACTTTTTTAGTAATTTTCATATTTTTTAATAACAACAACAACAACAGTAATAATATTTTTAATTACTTGATTGTTTTATTTTATAGTTTATAGTTTATAGTTATATTTTATAGTATCTTTTTATATTTTAATTTAATAATAATAACAATAATAATTATTATTATTATCATAACTGTTGTTATTATTATTATATTTTTAAATGCTTGATTTTTTTACAGTGATATTATAAAAGTATTATTACCAGTTTGTATTTATTTTTATTTTTTTTAAATTTGAACAATTTATGTATTTAATATATTTTATATATATATTATAATTTTTATATATTTAAAGCTGCAGTCCGTAAGTTTTGCCTCTTTGTCGCCATCTCTGTTTGAAAACCTGTAATTGCAGCTGTGTACTAGTGTAGACAGACTTTAGCTGTTGTGCCGCGGCGCGACATGACAACTGTCGCGTCTGGTGTAGACACGGGGTAACAGTTGCCTGTTACAT
>NW_015645056.1:76319-90272 GCF_001515625.1 Sinocyclocheilus rhinocerous
CCAGGAAATGCCTATAGCGGTAGCTGGAT
Organism: Sinocyclocheilus rhinocerous; assembly: GCF_001515625.1. Lineage (NCBI taxonomy): Eukaryota > Metazoa > Chordata > Actinopteri > Cypriniformes > Cyprinidae > Sinocyclocheilus > Sinocyclocheilus rhinocerous. The sequence continues at coordinate 76,349 of NW_015645056.1, forward strand.
AAACAGAAGATTTAACTGCTTTTATTGATTCAACGTGACTAATAAACACACGACTGCGGCAATATACGGTTTATCTGAGTTCTTCTTATTATAATTTTCATTAAAATGAAGTATATTTATTATTGCAATGCCTTTATCACTGCTTAGAATACTATGAAATATGTTGCGTGCCTTATTCTGTGTAAGAAGCCACATCATCTCACAGAAGGATTTATTTCAAACACTCGTCTGACGTTATGAAGTGAGTTTGGAGTAAAGTATGTTATTAAATGTGGTATTTTCACATGCTTTCAGATGGAGCAGCATTTACTTCACAGAGCCGTAGTTTAATGAGAAGCTATGCAAACAGCTGTCATTATCGCGAACGAATTCTTCGATTTCATAATCGCGCAATAAAATCGTCTGCGATTTTTTAAATTTTTTTTGGTCCATGCAGTGAAAGTCAGTGTTGTTTGGACTCAGTTCTCAGTAAATGCAGTTCCACATGAACTCCATCTCTGCATCTGCTCTGAGTTTGAGCCGTTTTAGGCCCAATCCCAATTCTATTTTATACCCCTTCCCCTCCGCATACCCCTTCCCCTTGTGCCTTGAAGCAGTGTCAAGGGGTAGGGGTGAAAACATTCCCCTAAGAATTGGGACACCTTTACAGTAAAATATTACTTTTTTAGTAATTTTCATATTTTTTAATAACAACAACAACAACAGTAATAATATTTTTAATTACTTGATTGTTTTATTTTATAGTTTATAGTTTATAGTTATATTTTATAGTATCTTTTTATATTTTAATTTAATAATAATAACAATAATAATTATTATTATTATCATAACTGTTGTTATTATTATTATATTTTTAAATGCTTGATTTTTTTACAGTGATATTATAAAAGTATTATTACCAGTTTGTATTTATTTTTATTTTTTTTAAATTTGAACAATTTATGTATTTAATATATTTTATATATATATTATAATTTTTATATATTTAAAGCTGCAGTCCGTAAGTTTTGCCTCTTTGTCGCCATCTCTGTTTGAAAACCTGTAATTGCAGCTGTGTACTAGTGTAGACAGACTTTAGCTGTTGTGCCGCGGCGCGACATGACAACTGTCGCGTCTGGCATAGACACGGTGTTAGTATGCGACAACAACAATCGTTGTCATTTAGGAATAAGAGTAAGTGGGGTTTGGATCGAGATTACGATCTTTTAAACGGGTGATATGATGTCCATTTTCTACAAGTTGATATAATTCTTTAGGGTCTTAATGAAAAGTCTGTAACATAGTTTGGTTAAAATTTCTCAATGGTAGTGTAAAAACACCTTTTTTTACCCTGTCAAAAACAGCTCTTTTCAGAGCAAGCCGTTTTTGTAGCATTTCCCTTTAAATGTTAAAGAGCTCTGCTGACCCCGCCCCTCTCTTCTGAGCTGCTCTCAGAGAGACTGTTTACTTTAGCCGCATTCATCGTGAAACTTGCATATTAGCACATTATTAGGAAAGGTGATTTGCAAAGATTCACTACAAAACCCCTGAACGTCTTCCGCGAACCACAGTCATTGGAAGTGAGAAAAAAGTGTTTATTACGTTTGAAATATGGATATTTATCTTACATAAATGCATGGATTCGCTACAGGAGGCCTTTATTCACCCCCCAGAGCCGTGTGAGGGACGTTTTATTACGGATGCACGCACTTTATTTCACGTCTTCTGAACTGTTGACAACCAACACCTGCTTACCCCCATTGAAAGGCTTGGAGGGGCCAGGACAATTTTTAATATAACTCTGATTGGATTCGTCTGAAAGAAGAAAGTCACATACACCTAGGATGCTTTGAGGGTGAGTAAAACACAGGCTAATTTTCATTTTTGGGTGAACTAACCCTTTAACAGCTCAGAAACGGCTGAGCCGCATCAGCCAATGAGCGCTGTCCCACGGCTGGCCTGGAAACCCAGCGTCTCCGGTGAGAGTAATCACCCCACTCTCCGTAACGAGTTCAGTCGGGATGTCTTATTTTACCTCAAGCATGCTCAGAGTCACAGTGAGGCTGCTGCAGCCATGCAAGAGATATAATAAACATGCAAATGTTGTAATAAACCCATGTGACCTGTGATCTGCTGTATGTTGAGTGTAGAGAACATGCATCTGCTTCATGCAACCCTATATAGTACATACACTCATGCACAAACAGATCCACAGCTTTCATGAAACATGCTCAAATATGTAGCTATTAATGCACACATTACAGCTGAACAATATTTAATGTAAATCAGTGCCATAATTTCTACTATGTAATTGTGTATTATTGTAATTTTGTAATGTTGTAAGTTTTTTTTTCTCTTTGTGTGTGTGTGTGTGTGTGTGTGTGGGATGCCTCATACCGGCAGAAAATTCCTTGTATGTTATGCATACCTGGCCAATAAATGTTGTTGTTGTTGTTGTAATGTGTTGCACTTGCACGTTATAAAGTGTGCAGTCAAAATATTTAATTATTATTATTATTTTTTTTATCTCTTTAAAAAAATTTGTAATTCTTAATATTAATCTTAATTTTTAAGTTTTTGATATAAGAATCAAATTCAGACTGAGATTGATTTGTTTTTTGTACAAATCTCAAAACAGTTTCATTGTTTTTATGAATTAATTTATTGTTTTTTTGTCTCTTCATTTTGACATTGATATCAGAATTTTTTTTTGACTATTTCTAAACTATTTCAAGAAAGGGTGTACATGTGTTTTTTTTCTTTCAAATTAATTAAATTTTTTTAATTAATTAAAAAAACCTACTATTTATTTTCTTAAATATATTATTTTATTATTACTTTTAAAATATTAGTTTATAATTTTATTGAACATATAGCTGAGAGGACTGCCACATTCACATTAATTAAAAATGTATTTCAAAATAAGAAATAGAATCAGAATTTTTATTGCTTTAATTTTAATTATTTATGTACTTATTATTTATTAATCTAATGCTAATTTGCACACATTATAAAGTGTGCAGTCATAACTTATTCTGTGAGTGTGCAGTCATAACTTATTCTGTTTTTGTTATTAAATTTGTCTTTAATTTCTTTTGTTACTTTGTCTTTTCCTTATTTTGACATTTAAATCAGAAAAGATGCATTGCTATTATTATGCAATATATATACAGTGGGTACGGAAAGTATTCAGACCCCCTTAAATTTTTCACTCTTTGTTATATTGCAGCCATTTGCTAAAATCATTTAAGTTAATTTTTTTTCCTCATTAATGTACACACAGCACCCCATATTGACAGAAAAACACAGAATTGTTGACATCTTTGCAGATTTATTAAAAAAGAAAAACTGAAAAATGCTCAGTTTTTCTGTCAATATGGGGTGCTGTGTGTACATTAATGAGGAAAAAAAATTAACTTAAATGATTTTAGCAAATGGCTGCAATATAACAAAGAGTGAAAAATTTAAGGGGGTCTGAATACTTTCCGTACCCACTGTATTTGTAATATTATTTTATTATTTTGTTGATCATATAATTGAGGGGACTGTATGGGATCAGATTCCCGCCAAATGTATTGCAGTCACGGATAAAAAAAAAGAACAAGCGTGAAACCAAAATTTAAAAACGCAAGTAAAATTATATTGCACAAAATTTAAAAATGAAAGCAAAGTTTTCAGAATAGCAAACAATGGTATTTTTGTATGCTTATGCTGTTTTTCCCTTTGCTCTTTATTTCCACATTCTGCGCTTCTTCTTCCAAATGTTGCGGGTTAGAGTTTCATATAAATCAGGGAGGGCTAAAACATCATCATTGGTCCACTAGTTCTAGATTGACAGCTCCACCTCTAGCCAATCAGACGAAGAGGGGCGCCTCATTACTGTTATATTCACCTGTATTTATTCGCCTCCGGTCACATCGCGAAAGGGATCAGCCACTAAATGCACCAGCCTCGCGAAGTAACTGATGTGCCTGGCTCGCCTTTACGTGACTGATTATAAGTCTTGTTATGGTCTTGTTATGGTTATTACTGTTAGGAGAGGATAATATGAGTAAGAGCAGGGGTTTTCAAACTGGGGTCCGTGTCGTATAAGCAAAACGTAAACAGGTAAAAGCGGGCACTTCAAGGTTTCTATAAATATATTTCTCATTCTGTGTGACAAGTATAACGTTAGACAGTATCGCTGAGTTTTTCTTCATTTCAGGAAGAGGTTCACAGAGACGGCAAGTGCATTTTGTATGTTTTCTTTATTTTACAAAAGTACAACGTTTCACTGTTATTTTGAAGGTACACAGATAAAAAATGTATCGTTTTGAATGATGTCTTGCTCTATCACATCTTTCCGCTAATGTGAGTAACCCAAGTGTTCGCGCCGGCGCCTCCCGCGCACACAACATAAGTTCTAGCATTGCAAACTTTACATCGCAGCCTCTTCATCATCAAAGTAAATGAGACAACTAAACATACAAAAGGTATTGGTGACTCAATTTAGCTTGTCTTTTGTACAATATGTAGGTTTTGCTGGTCAGCGCGAGCATCGCCATGTGCAAATGTTTATTAAACTGAATCAATATAACAAGAAGTATATTCTGAGTGAGTTTACTATTAATAGTAACTATTTTCTCATTTTACTCCATTTCGACAAAGAGTCCAAACAAAGCCACAGCAGAAGTGTCCTTTACAAGCAACACAGCAGCCTTTCATATTGAATGATTCACTTTATTCTTCATTGAATGAATCAGCCATTTGAATGAACGATTTAATGTCTTATTCTAAAGACAGTAACTTACCGCCACCTACTGGCTGTTTTACTTTCATATTGTTGTTATGTATAACTTTATTTATTTGAAACATTAATATGATAGTGTTAGGCAATTATATATGTAGCTATGCAAATAAACACAACATTTTGTGTGCAATTCGGATAATTTTGCATTTAATATTTCAGTTTTGTGCAATATGATTTTAAATGTGTTTAAAATTTTGATTTGTGCTTATTATTTTTTTAAATGCGTTATTAAATTTTTGATTTACACTTATTATTTTTTGATCCGTGACCATTGTTTGCTATTCTGAAAACTTTGCTTTCATTTTTAAATTTTGTGCAATATAATTTTACTTTTTGCGTTTTTAAATTTTGGTTTCACACTTGTTATTTTTTTATCCGTGACTGCAATACATTTGGCGGGAATCTGATCCCATAGGACTGCTGCAGCCACTGTAATAAAATTCCATTAATATTAATTATTCTTAAAATCCCTGCATCTTGGCAAAAGTGCCATCCACATTTTAAAAACCATATTTTCATTAATTTCCTTAATTTAAAAACGAAAAATTCAACCCGTTTATTACTTCAATTTTAATTCGTTTTACCATTTATATTTCTTGCTTTGTATACAAAAAATGCAATTGATGCACTAGAGAGCGCTGTTGTCCTCAATCTCTATTGCATTGCATTATAACCGGTTAATTTTGGTCCCAAAAACTTCACCATAGCCTAAACAAAACAGGTCAGGTGATGATTTTGTTCATCAACGAAAATACGAAATAGAAGCTGTTTTCTAATTTCAATATTAATTCAAAACACGAATGATCGAGTGATACATGTATTTAGTTCTTTAGGCGTCCGCAAAGTTGTTTTCGCTATTCGTTCATCGACAAGACTGACCATTCTCGGATACAGATTAACATCTATCAAGTTCTATCGGCCCAATGCTTTCCTACAGCCCTGCTGCTCTTCACGACGACGGTGACTGTGAAGAACCACAAACACTGCTCTTCAGCTCAAACACTGTGCTCGTCTGACTCAACACCGTTCACTTTCACAGAATCTGCCATCATTTACTACAAACTCACCCTATTCTTGTGGATATTTGGCATTGAAACACTGTTTAGAGGACATTACCCATAATCCCTTGCTGCTTTAATTTGCATACACAGTCTGACTTACAGAAAAGAGGTTTCCAACACAGTTTTGACTTTTAAATGTTAGTGAATGTCATTTGTAATGTATGTTATTGCTATTATTATTAAAATATCCTACTTTTTTTATTATTTTGATGAATATGTTTGGTCTTTTTAAGGTGGCGCTGCTGGGAATGGACATAGTATCTGCTTTAGTGACCAGACTACAGGAACGCTTCAAAACACAAATAGGAACAGGTGAAAATGTTTCTATAATAATAATAAATTATTATTGTTATTATTATTATTATTATTGTTGAATATTTATTTGATTTATATATTATTCATAATTATATTAATATATAGATTAATATTTATTTTATAATATTAAATTATATTTTATTTTTTTATATTACAATGATTAAAATGTACTCTTTAAAATGTAACGCTTTTTAAGTAAATATTGTAAAGTTTTATGTATTTGATCACTTCTTTGAAACTAATTTTTGTGACAATACAGATGCTAATAATTTCATCTAATCTTCATAATATGTGTTATTTTTGTTTTTCTCTCAGTTCTGCCCAGTTTAATTGATCGTTTAGGCGATTCTAAGGACCAGGTTCGAGATCAAGCGCAGTCACTTCTATTAAAAATCATGGACCAAGCGGCCAATCCGCAGGTGAGACCCTCACAGCGTCCAGCTTTAGAGTAATATGACATCAATTGTGGCTAAAACTTATGAAAGTATTATTGTTTGCAGTATGTTTGGGACCGAATGCTGGCCGGATTCAGACATAAAAACAACCGGACCAGAGAAGCTGTTTGCTTTTGCCTTATTGCCACTCTTAATGTGTATGTACCTGTGTTCTTTTATTATAATTCAGGGTTTTTATTAATATTTTGAATCATTTTTAATTGTGATATGTTTTTTCTTCTTCTTCTTTTTAAAAAATAATTCTAGATGTTTTAGTAATTTTTTATGTGCTTTTTTCATTTTTAGTTAAAAAAAAATAGTTTTTATGCATTTTTATTTCAGTTTTTGTTTATTATTTTAGTACGTAAAGTTAAACTAAATTAAAATAAGTTGCATTGGCAACTATTTGAAATAAAAATGAATGAATGAATGGTTTTCAGTATTTTATTTCAGGTAACATACAGCACATTTATTGTATGGTTTTAGTTTCAGTATTAAAGGGGTCATATGATGCGATTTCAAGTTTTCCTTTCTCTTTGGAGTGTTACAAGCTGATTGTGCATAGATAAGATCCAATTGTAGTTTTATTCAAAACTCTATTTGTTCTCATGTTCTGCAGATCCGGAGCTCACGGTTTAACCCTTAGCAAGATAGTCCCTCATATTTGTCATCTGTTCGGAGACCCAGCGAGTCAGGTGAGAGGGTTTTGTTCTCCTCTTCCTCAGATCACTGGGTTGTAGCGTCCCCTGCTGGTCATCACAGGAACTGCTGCTGACATCCACAGCACTGTGGCTATACCATGGTATAGTGATGGAAATACCATGCTATTGTGCTTATATAACATGTTATTGAATGTTTACTGTATTCAGTCATATTAACATGCCACTATATAGATATATGGAGTACCACAATGCAATGCAGATTGCGATTGTTTAGTATTATATTTTGTGTAGTTTCACATAGTCTATGCTGTGCATCAAGCAGCGCTTCTGAACAGTTTTTGAGCGTACTGTTAAAAGCATCTGATGAATGACTGGATGTTTCTGGTCAGGTTCGTGACGGTGCGATGAACTGTCTGGTGGAGATTTACAGACACGTCGGGGAGAGAGTGAGGGTGGATCTGGGGAAGAAGGGGCTGCCGCAGTCACGGTAATAAAACCACATCAATAACAGTTATTATTATTAAAATCACGTCCTCATAGCAACAGTGTTAACCACATTTTACAAAACAGATTTTTATGTAATTTATTACAAATGCATTTTAATTTTGTTTTGTTTTAATTTAATGTTATACTTTATTTTTAACTAAATATAATTTAATAAGTGTTATAAAAAATGGTTTTACTTATTTACTGTGCCAATATTGTGTGCTTTTTATTCTTCATCTTTTTTTTGTTACTGTGCCATCTACATTTTACAAAACATTTTTATGTAATGTATTGAAAATGTATTTAAATTTTTTTTTAAAAATCATTTTAATTTGAATGGGAATTTAATATATATATATTTTTATTTTTATGCATTTTTAATGTAATTCTTTTTTTAAAGTTATTTAAAAAATGTTTTATTTTTTTATACATTTGCATAAACTACTTCATAGTTTTGATATCGTATGCTTTTTTATACTTTATCATTTCTTTTTATTTTTTCCGCTACAGTGCCATCCATATTTTACAAAACATTATGTAATCTTTTGAAAATGTATTAAAATTTGAGAAACATTTTTTAGTTTTAATTTGAATGACAATTTAATTTTAACTTTTCAAAACTATAACACCATTTTTAATTGAATGATTATGAGTTATTCTAAAAATAAAAACTGTAATTAATTTATATTTTCTTAATTGTCTTTGGTTTTATTTATTTACAGTGCCCAAACCACTTCATAGTTTTGATATTGTATACTTTTTATAAAATTTTTACTTTTTATTTTTTGTTTAATTAATCAATCAATTTATTTATTTATTTTTTGTGCTGTTTATAAATCCCTTTATGATTTATTTAGTAAAAAGGCTTATAAAAGAACACTTTATTGTATGCTGTGTTGCAAATTTGACAGATAAAGTACTGACAGTCTTAGTGTGTATTTGTGTTTGATTTCTGCTCTTTTCTGATGAGCTCTAATGAAGTCTTTCTTCGGTCTGTTTTGTTCAGATTGAATGTGATTTTCAGCAGGTTTGATGAAGTCCAGCGGTCTGGGAACATGATCCTGTCCTCAGGTGAGTCAGTCTTGTTATAACTGATGTCACACGTGATGATCTGTGTGATGTAATAAGACACTGTTGGCTGTAAATCACTTTCTATCACTGTGAAAGCGTATGAAAGCACTATCAGGTGCTGTATGACGTTACTGGCACATAAACGGTGTTTTTTTCTGTGTGTGTGTGAAATGCTCGCCGCTGAGATTGTCCCCATTGTTAGGCCATTGTTTCCTCGCTGCCCCAGTTTCAGTGTGTGTGTGTGTGTGTGTGCGTGTGTGTGAGTGTGCGCGTGCGAGTGCGTGGGTGTGAGTGAGAGTGTGAGTGAGTGAGAGTGTGTGTGTGTGCGTGTGTGTGAGTGTGCGCGTGCACGTGCGAGTGTGTGTGAGTTGTGTGTGTGAGTGTGAGTGAGTGCGTGTGCGTGTGTGTGTGTGTGGGTTTGGTTTCGTTTAACTGGTTTGGTTTAAATTTAACTCATGATTGCTCAAAAACAGTCCAAATTTATGAAACCTACATATTTATTTCTAACAAAACAACATCAAATCAACATAAATATTACTCTGAGAAGTTTTCAAACAAAATAAATTGATTTACTTGCATAAACTTTCTCTTTCAGTAACAAGTGATCAAAAGGAACATGTTCATGTTTATCAACAAAACTCAGTGTGTGAGATAACTTACAAAAGTTTTTGACACTAATATAACTTCATAGTTATTTTTGCAAAATAATTTTTCACACCTAATGTTACTTCATACATACAAGGGTTAAACATAATAAATAATAATAAAAATAAAGTTATATCTCTTAAAAAATAATTGTACAAAATCTGAAAATAAATAAATAAATAAATAAATAAATGATGTGTAATTTGAGGGTCTTAAAGCATTTGCAAAGTTTTTAGAAATTGTTTATCATTTTGTGTAAGTATCTGCTATACTGTTAGAAGATCTCACTGATTTACATTTACATTTACAGTACATTACGATCTGAATTTCATCATATAAATATCAGCATCTGCAGCAAATTGCATATTTAATTTTTTTTTTAATTGAGCTGTTTTTCCTTCCGTGTTCTCATGATATCAGACTGTATGAGTCATAAAACCGTATGCATCAAATGTGATACTCAACAAAAAACACATATGCAAACTTCTCTAGTATATTTTGTGTGAAGATTCCGTAATAGTACTCCACATGACTCATGCTCTATATTAAGTCTTCTGAAATCATATGATGGTTTTAATCATATGATGAAGAACAGACTGAATCACTGAAGCTCAGTTATGAATATCATCAGTTTTTGCTTCATTTTTGTGTGAACTATTCCTTTAAATGCGAGTGAGGTCAGTAGAGAGGGAGTCACTGCAGAGGAGAGCAGCGCTGTGTGTGTGTGTGTGTGTTCAGTCACAAGACTAGAGAAACACACAGCAGAGCTTCATTACTGCAGATCAAGCCTCCGTCATGAGCCATGACAGCAGGGGATGGTAAGATCATGTGAACGTTACTGCTCTGGATGTGTTTCAGTAGAGCACTGCAGGTGCATTGAAGACGTTTGTTGCATGTAATGCATGTGAGGATCAAGTGTTCAGGGTTTGGTCTTATAGTCACTCTCATTTCTGCATCTTCTGAATGTCTCGAGCTCATCTCGTATCTCTTTTTTCTTCCGTTTATAGGCTGCAAATGACTTGAAATCAGCATCATTAGCATATTAATGCTGTTTTAACGGCTTGTTATGTGGCGTTCGGTTCCTGTGAGTTTGTGAGCCGCGTCTCAGGTGTCTGAAGTGCTCTGAAGTATTCATGATCATCGACTTAATATATGATACTCTGCGACTCAGTTCAGCATCTTTTTAATTTCTGGTGGCTTTAGCTGCTCTCACATTCACCTGAGGCTTCTCTAGAGCAAAATATTCCTGTTTTCACCTTGTTTTCACCTGGTATTTACATCATGATTGTGTTCACTAGTGATCGGGTTTCTGTCTTTGAGGAGACGCTCTCTGATTTCTCTCTGATGACTTACATTTATATAAAGTGCAAAATAAAATGCACAAAATGTAATTTGCATAAAAACATAGATTGATCTAATTTAATAGAAGATTTAAACTGATAAACCCTTGACTAACTGTGAGTTGTCTGAGTAGCTCTTAAGATATATTCTTAACATAGTGCTGTTTTGATCCCAGATTACAAAACATTAAAGTTAAAGGGATAGTTCACCCAAAAATGAAAATTAGCCCATGAATTACTCATCCTCAAGGCTTCCTATATGACTTTCTTCTTTCAGACGAATCCAGTCGGAGTTATATAAAAAATTGTCTTTGATCTTCCAAGCTGTTTAATGCCACTCAGCGGGTGTTGCATGAAGTGAAATAAAGCGCATCCATCCATAATAAAAAGTGTCTCACACGGCTCCGGGGGGTGAACAAAGGCCTTCTGTAGCGAATCGATGCGTTTTTGTAAGAAAAATATCCATATTCAAAACGTAATAATCCGTAAAACGGAGTTTCACAAGTTTAATACTAGCACTAAAATAAACACTATGATGCTTGACTTTACAACCATAAAATCGGTTAATAATAGTCTATAGAGTGTTTCAGTAACTGTAATGAACAGAAAATGAGCCACTTTTTTCCCCGAGGTTTGTGATTTCAGAGACTGAATGTTGCTTTTGTGCTGCGTTTCTCAGCTGCCAATTAACATGCTGTGATGAACAGAAGTCTGTACATGTGAATCACAGAGAGAGAGGCCTGTGCAGTTTAAGACAGTCTTAACACTGTTTTAATGAAAGCGTGTGCTCGATAGAGAAACGCTGAAGGGATTTCGCTGTGTTTACAGCATCTTGTGTGTGTTTCGTGAGAGTGAAAGTGTGTGTGGGACGTTTTGAGATCAGCCCACACACACACACCACAGCAAAAAATAAGCAGCTTTGGATTGGACGCACAGCTCAAATAGGACATTTTTTCACCTTCGCTCGGTCCAGCTACTCGTCACTTCATACGCAACACTTTAAGTAGGTTAGAGAGCGATTTGGAGGAAAAATGAGCACCATTGCTCAGATATTGTGTGTTTGTGCCTTGAAGGAGGGAGAAGGATCATGTTGTTTGATGCATTAATGCACACGCAGATACGGAGCAAAACCTATCATCATTCACCCTAAAATCAAATGAAATTATATTTTGCATGAATAAAATGAAGCCTGGGACCATTTAAATTTTTCCATTATGACTTTATTTTCAGGACAATTAAGTAGATTTAAATTAAATTCTTTCTAATGTAAAGAGAAAAATGCATTTTTATTTATAGATCGTGCAGTATTTATTGGTTAGGATGGGTTCTTGTTGAATGCTGAAATAAAATAAAATACAAAATCAAATATATTCTCATTTTCGTTTAATTTAAGTTACTAAATTTTAAGTTTAGTACAGTATATAGACATATTAAAAAAGTGACAAAAACACAACAAAAATGCTAAAACTTTAACTAAAATGAAAATGAAAACAGAAAATATAAAAAAATTTAATCTAATTGAAAATATGAACAAAAACTATAATAATATATTAGTACACTAAAATAGCACTGAGTCAGAAATATATCCATCAAATTGATTAATTAGGTGTTTATTGAGGTGATCAACTTAGATTAAGTAAGTGTTCACTTCTTATTCCTAAATCTACAGTTTTATGCATAATGGACTTAAAAAAAAAAAGGGGCGAAATTTGAGAAAATATTGTGTAAAAATTAAATATTGTTTTTTTTTTTAATATATGTATTTTGTGTGCGTCTCATTAGCTTGGATAAATGTATTATATGTGCATTTTGGCATGATATCAGCCGTTCTGGTGTAATAAACTGCAATGGTTATGAAGAATTAGTCAGAGATGGAAGAAATTAATTGTTAATAACGATTTACAAAAAAGCAGCTTCACAGTAATGAACATTAAAAATAACAGTATTAATTACAGTATGTTAAATTAATCAATTATAAAACAAATTTGATTAAAGTAGCTCTAAAAAAGACAGTAGTGCCATTATTCATTATCAAATCAGTTCAATAGTATTATTTGCATTTTAAACCCCAGTAATTATTAGTAACATTATATTTACTTCTTAACATTTTTTAAGCGGATATGGCATTATTGTGCCGTATGAAACTCGGTTTTATAAAGTTTTCCTTTCATCAATAGTTCCATATGAAACGTTCCGTTGCATTCATTTACTTCACCAGAAAGTGACATATTTCTAAAATACAAACATGTTCTGTAACACAAGCTACCAGCTCATTATTGAATTGAATTGGATATACTTTATTGTCCCATTTTTTTTGGGACAATAAAGTCTTGGACATTTGTCTTGGACTTCACATGACACGACCAGTTATCAATATTGAACTCACATAACACATACAGGATCACATAATTCAACTTACAGTAAAAATAAAAATATAAATATTGCAACCTACTGCATGCCTAGACTTAATTTTAATTTTATAATTAAATTTATTTTTAATAATTTAATAATTTAACTAAAATTAGCACAAAAGATGTTCCGTAACACAAAGTACCTGCTCATTAGTTTTAGTGTTCTGCCACCTGCTGGTGAAATGTGAGAAGTTTTTTTGAATAATCTGATATTTATCACAATATTCTTAAAATATTAAATGATTAAAATATTGTAAAATAATCAATTTTTTTATTTTGCATTTTGACTTATAACCAGAGCTCTGATTATTTGCTTTGATTATTTGTTATACTCTATTTTTATATGTTTTAAACCAGTAAGGATTATAAATAGTGACGTGTTTCATCTCATACAAAGTGGTTCATATGTGTTATGAATTTGAACTCAAAAACTAATTAAATATGGCTGAGGACTGTTCTGACTCTTTCTGCAGCATTATTGTGTGTGTTTTTGCTGTATTATCTGCTGGTTAACCTGGTTTACTTGTGTCAGTCAGTGTGTGACGGTGTGTTTGTCAGCAATGATGATGAGTGTGTGATTTCAGCCAGAGTCATGAGCGGATGCAGTCAGCTGTTTGGATGACTCTGTGTGTGTGTGTTTGAGAGTGAGAGAGTGTGTGTGTGTGTGTGTGTGAGTGTGTGTGTGCGTGTGCGAGTGTGTGTGAGTGTGTGTGTGTGCGCGTGTGCGTGTG
>NW_015645056.1:90361-93380 GCF_001515625.1 Sinocyclocheilus rhinocerous
TGTGTGTGTGTTTTTGGAAGAGCACTGATCTGATGAATAACCCAGGACTGATGTCATCAGTAATATTTAATGTCTCCCTTTTTTGCTCACTATTTGATCAGACTGTAAATGTTTTTAGATATTTAGATGTTTAAACTATTGCTGCTTATAATAATAATTATATATATTTTTTAAATAAATGAGAATTAATTTTTTATAATTCCATTTTTTTTAGTATTTAAAAAAAATATGAATTATTTATTAGTATAATTAGACTGCCTCCTTCTTTTTGACCTGCATTCTCTCTCAGACCTCGCCCTCTAGAGACAGCTCAGCCAATCCCAACATGTAGGCTTCAGGGATAATCATATTTGATGTTTTTTTTTTTTTATTTAAATAAAATATTATCTTATAATTTTTCATTTTGTATTTTAAGAAATTTTACTCAAAATTGGTTCTTTTTTTATTAGCTTTTTAATTAACTTTTTGTTAACTTTTTTGTAATTTTATTTTTTATTATTATTATTGTTATTTATATATCTTTTTTATTACAATATATGTTTAGATATATTTTTCTATTAACATATACACATTAATATGCATTATTATTATTATTATTATTATTATTTATTTGTTTGTTTATTATTACTATAAGCAGACTGCCTCCATCCTTTTGACTCGCCTTCTCTCTTATTCTATTTTATGCTTTTTTATTTTTTAAATATTTTAATTCTGTCTTTCTTTCTTATTTTCATTGTACACTAAATTTGACCAAAAATATTATTATTAAAAATATTTTATTATCATTATTCATAAAGTTATACTTTTTATATGAAATTTTATTTTTATTTATCTTTTAATATTAACATTTTAATAACTTTTTAAAAATAGTTGTATTATACAATGTAATTTTTACATTGCCGATGGATCGCCTCTCACTGAATTAAACATGCAATTAAGCGAGGTCATGTGACAACAGTGCAAACAGTGCATACATACTGCATACTGTTTCACATACAATCTAAAAGAACAGTATGCAGGGTGCATGTAGTGAGCAGTATGCTAGTATTCCATTCTGAACACAGCCCGTATGCGAGGCTCCTCCCCCTGCCTTCCTCCACCCAGCGATGTGGGCGGAGCTTCATCAGTAATAGCTCATCCCAGCATCACACACACACACACACACACACAGGGAGGGGTCGCGTGCCACTGGAGGCTGTGTCAGAATGAGGCAGTGTGGGAAAGCGTGACGATATGTTGAGGAAGCTGGTGTGCCGGAGGATCTGCGCCTGTAAGCGTCTCACTGTCTGAGCACTGCATGAGCGGAGGGACGAGACAGACAGACAGAGACACACAGCTGTAGCTCTCTGTGATAGCGACTCACATCTGTCTGTCTGTCTCTCTGCCTCTGTCTTTCTGAAATCTGATCGCTGTGATTAAATGCTGCATGCAGACCGCATGTGTGTGTGTGTGTGTGTGTGTGTGTGTGTGTGTGTGTTTTGCATTTATGTCCTCAAAACCTGCATTATGGAACCTTTCAATTGAAAATGCTTAATAGACATAAATAATGTATTCATTAAGATATACAAATGCCTTGTGAGGGTTAGAGGACAGAAAGTGTCATTTTCTCAGTGTAAAAACAAGAACAAAAGTGCGTTTGTAGACAGAAAAGTGCATTATTAACTATTATTACAATTAGACTGCCTCCATCCTTTTGACTTGCCTTCTGTATATTTATTTTTATGCTTTTTTATTTTTAAATAAGATATTTTAATTCTGTCTTTTTTTGTTTTCATTTTACATCAAATTGGAACAAAAATTATTTACATTTTTTATTTTATATTAAAATCATATTTTATGTATGTTTTATATTAATATTTCAATAATAGTTTGTTAATTATTTAATTTAATTAAATTATTTACTTCATTTATGGGCACCAAATGTCCTTGTAACCTGCATTATAAAATGTTAAATTGAAAATACTTAATAGACATGTAAAATAACATATTAATTAAAATATACAAAATATAAGAACAAATGTATGTTTGCAGTTGTCTCCAGAAATAGCATTATTATTATTATTAGTCTGCCTCCATCCTTTTGCCTTTTGTATTTGTATTTTTATGCTTTTTAAACATTTTAAATAAGATATTTTAATTTAGTCTTTTTTCTCATTTTTAATTTTACACAAAATTGGACCACAAAAATGATTTTTTATTAAAAAAGAAATATTATTTTTATTTTTTATTAGTATTAATTATATATTTTTATTTTCATATTTAAATTATATGTTATATGTTATATATTTATATTAAAATTTGTATAATAAGTATATTTTCTTAATGATTTTATTTATTTTATTAAATTAAATAAATTATTTAATTCATTTATGGTCACCAAATATCCTCACAATCTGCCTTGTGGAAACGTTCAGTGGAAAATGCTTAATAAACCTGTAAATAACGTATTAATTAAAATAAGCTAATTGTTTGTGAGGGTTAGAGGACAGAAAATGTCATTTTCTCCATGTAAAAACAAGAATATGTGTACAAATGTGTGTTTGCAGACAGAATTGTTCTCAGAAATTGCTTGAAACATTTTGGGGGTGTATCATAAATCATAAATTAAGTAAATTATGTTTTAAGTTCTCTTTTTGGGGTCAGAGAAGGTTTTGAGTCTGTTTTTTATGTAAAAATAATAGATGTTTGTGGTTTAGATGTCTGGATGAATGTGTGCTTGTTTCCCTGGAGGTTTCTGGAGTAGTTCAGAGCGTGTTAGAGGGCCATTCGCAGTGAAGGATTGTGGGAGAGAGGTGTTGACACTAATGCATGATGAATAAGGTCGGGAGTGTGTGTGTGTGTGTGTGTGTGTGTTTATAAATAATTCATGGCGATTGATTGCTGGTCTGGCAGATTTTGGTGATGTTTCCTCACGTGAGCGGCTCTGCCGGGGTTTCCTGAGCTGCTGAGTGAAGGAGGTGACGTCCTTCAGATTCACACACACACAGACACACACACACACACACACACACACACACAC
>NW_015645056.1:96219-99011 GCF_001515625.1 Sinocyclocheilus rhinocerous
TTAAAACACACACACACACACACACACACACACACACACAGAGAAACATGTCTGTCAGTGTAATACAGGACTGTTCTGACTCTTTCTGCGCTCTTAAACGCTCACACACACACACTTTCTTTTTATACCAAAAATCATTAGGATATTAAGTAAAGATCATGTTCCATGAAGATATTTTGTAAATGTCCTACCGTAAATATATCAAAACTTCATTTTTGATCAGTAATATGCATTGCTCTGAACTTCATTTGGACAACTTTAAAGGAGATTTTCTCAATATTTAGATTTTTTTGCACCCTCAGATTCCAGATTTTCAAATAGTTGCATCTCGGCCAAATATTGTCCGATCCTAACAAACCATACATCAATGGAAAGATTACTTAAAAATTGACTTACGACTGGTTTTGTGGTCCTGGGTCACATATGTGCATGTGGAAAAAAGCATATATAAACCTAATAAAAATGATAAAAACCCTAAAAATAAAATAAAAATTAAATTAATACAATTACTTCTACAAATTACCCTTTAAAACCCTTAAACCTTAAAAAACAAACACTACTAAAATGACAAAAGCATGTTACAAGATTTAAAAAATTGCATTAAAATGCTAATATAAAAAGTAAAAATATTTATAACAACTATAATAGTGTATAAATTGTGTTTTCTCTGTCATTCCTCAGATAAGAACATGGATGATGAGGATTCTGTGGATGGCGGTCGTTCCTCGTCATCGGTGCGGCGGACGGGATCCCTGCGCAGACCGAGCTCCGCATCCAGCACCAAGAGCTCAGGTCAACGACCTGCATCTCAGACGTTTGACTGCTATTATGCTATTTTTATGAAACTGATGGTTTTGCTTGTGTCTTCTGATTGGGCAATCCAGTGTTCCAGTTCTTCTGGTATAAAAGTAATAAAACATTTCAGTGCCGTGCTGCAGTGTAAAGCTATATTAGCTGTAGCTATCTTTACAGCCTCAATTAAAACCCACTTAAAAGAGAAATAAATAAATAAAACGTATATCTAAAATATAAAAATATACATATAAATATATAAAATGGTATATATAACTTGTAATATTTTTATAAAATTTTTTAAATGTTGTATTTTTTATTTTTATTGTATATACAATAAAAGAAATATCATAAATTTGTATATTTTTTGTTATTTTGTATAGAATAAAATATGTTTAAAATAAATATTTAATAATGTTAAAAATGATTAAATATTAAATATATATTTAAAACTTACTGGACATATTGATTGTTCTTATCAGGTAAGGAGAGCTCTGGTGCCGGTGCTGTTGATGAAGAAGACTTCATCCGTGCCTTTGAAGATGTGCCTGCCATACAGGTAAGCATTAGTAGGCTTCGTAACGCTAATATGTTCAACAATGTTAGGGGTCAGTAAGATTTTTTTTTAAATAAATTAATATTTGTATTCATCAAGGATGCATTAAATTGATCAAAAGTGACAGTAAAGACATTTATAATGTTGCAACAGATTTCTATTTCAAATAAATGCGGTTCTGTTGAACTTTCTATTTGTCTGCGAGTCCTGAAAAATAAAATGCTTCACGCTTTCCATATATTTGGCATATGGCAGCACAACTATTTGGCAGCACAACTGTTTTCAACATTGATAATAATCAGAAATGTTTCTTGAGCAGCAGATCAGCATATTAGAATGATTTCTGAAGATCATGGGACACTGAAGACTGGAGTAATGATGCTGAAAATACAGCTTTGATCACAGAAATAAATTACATTTGAACAGATATTCACATAGAAAACAGCTGTTTTAAATCACAATTTTTACTTTATTTTTGATCAAATAAATGCAGCATTGGTAAGCAGAAGAGACTTCTTTCAAAAACATTAAAAACCTTACTTTTTATTTAACCAGGAAAGAAAACTCACGGAGATTAAAATATCTTTTGCAGGAGTGTCCTGGCCAAGATAGGCGGCCCAAATTAACAAATACATATAACAAACAGTAACATACAATACACAATAACTGACCCCAAACTACATCCAAATGCATCTGTGTGTCAGTAACTCAAGGAATCATCAATACCGCAGCAATAACATCTGTAATGTGGAGTGTCAGCCTGGACTCTGCATTCAGTGGTTTTCCATCAGAGATCTCTGGACAGATGCCAGTGTTCAGTGAGTTTGATGACGCTGTTGTTTCTCACAGATTTACTCGGCTCGAGAGCTCGAGGACTCCATGAACAAGATCCGAGAAACTCTGTCCGATGACAAACACGATTGGGAACAGCGAGTAGCTGCAGTGAGTGATTTCATATTTATAATGGAATAAAATGGCTGCTTGTTACTCATCTCTCTGGAATACTTGATTGTGATTGGTCGATGGCATCATTCTCTGGTCACGTATTTGTGTATAATGACTCTAAACCGTATAATTATTTATTGTTTCAGTGATTTTATACATAGCTGTGCTAGTTTCATGTCTCTCGTTTTCTTTCTTCTCACATAATATAAAAATAATCTACAAATAATTTAAACTCAAATCAATATTTAATGTCCATCATTTATTCAGTTGTTTAGTAAGAAGTGAAATGTGAAGTCAACTGGTCATTATTGCAAAATTATGGAAACCATTTCTGCCAATTCTGAGTTTATATCTAATTTCTGAGTTTAAATCTCAATTCTGAGTTTATATCTCACAATTCTGAGTTTATATCCCGTAATTCTGAGTTTATATCTCGCAATTCTGAGTTTAAATCTCAATTCTGAGTTTATATCTCGCAATTCTGAGTTTATATCTCGCA
>NW_015645056.1:99845-104826 GCF_001515625.1 Sinocyclocheilus rhinocerous
CAATTCTGAGTTTAAATCTCAGTTCTGAGTTTATATCCCATAATTCTATATCTATCTTGCAATTCTGAGTTTATATCTTGTAATTCTGAGTTTATATCTTGTAATTCTGAGTTTATATCTTGTAATTCTGAGTTTATATCTTGTAATTCTGAGTTTATATCTCGCAATTCTGAGTTTATGGGCCCTATTTTAACGATCTAAGCGTATGGTCTGAAGTGCATGGCGCAGGTGCACTTAGGGCGTGTCTGAATCCACTTTTGTTATCTTAACAACGGCAAAAACGGTCGGCGCTACATTTATGTAGCCTACACAATAATACACATTAATAATATTTGACAATGTAATCCTTTAATTTTTTATATTTGGCATGCTTGTGTGCTGCTGCGCGTCCCTGTGTGTTGAACACACCTCGTTTTCAGACCAGCACGCCCATGAGTGAACAGATGGGTGCAAATGCGTTTGCTATTTAAACAATGTGGCACTGGACGTGAAAATGATAACTGCGTCGGGCTGAAACTAGCAAAAAACATTTGCGTCGCGCCTGGCGCCGCATTGCGCCAGCTATATGATAGGGCCCTGTATCTCAATTTTGAGTTTATATCTCAATTCTGAGTTTATATTTCAATTTTGAGTTTATATCTCGCAATTCTGAGTTTATATCTCGCAATTCTGAGTTTATATCTCGTAATTCTGAGATTATATTTTACAATTCAGTTTATATCTCACAATTCTGAGTTTATATCTCAATTCTGAGATTATATCTTGTAATTCTGAGTTTATATCTTGTAATTCTGAGATTATATTTTACAATTCAGTTTATATCTCGTAATTCTGAGTTTATATCTCAATTCTGAGTTTATATCTCGTGATTCTGAGATTATATCTCGTAATTCTGAGATGATATTTTACAATTCAGTTTATATCTCGTAATTCTGAGTTTATATCTTGTAATTCTGAGATTATATCTTACAATTCAGTTTATATCTCGTAATTCTGAGATTATATCTCACAATTCAGTTTATATCTCGTAATTCTGAGTTTATATCTTGTAATTCTGAGATTATATCTCACAATTCAGTTTATATCTCGTAATTCTGAGTTTATATCTTGTAATTCTGAAATTTTATCTCCCAATTCAGTTTATATCTCATAATTCTGAGTTTATATCTCAAAGTTCAGAGTTTATATCTCAATTCTGAGTATATTTATCTCAATTTTAAATGTATATCTCGATTTTGAGTTTATACCTCACAATTCTGATTTTTGTTTCTCAGAATTGCAAGAAAAAGTCAGAATTGTGAGATATAAACAACTAACCTTTTTTTTTAACCCTATGGTAGAAACAAGCTTCCATACAAAATAGAGCCTTTCAGAATGATGCAAGTCCATTTTGTCATGTTTATTTTGTAAAGTACAATCAAACTGGTCGTTATCACATCAGTCCAGTATTATGGGGTCATGTTATTTGAATGTGACCTTTGACCCATTGATTTGTTCATTTACAGCTGAAGAAGGTTCGTTCTCTGCTGTTGGCCGGCGCGAGTGAATACGATGGTTTTTCGCAGCAGTTACGGCAGCTGGAGGGGCCACTCAAACTCTCGGCTAAAGATCTGCGCTCGCAGGTGGTGCGCGAGGCCTGTATCACACTCGGGTGAGTGAAATGTTTGTTTTTAGAGTAAAAGATACTTCAATAAAAGCTGCTTCCTCTTCAGGAACTCGAGCTGCGTCGGAAAACGCTAGGGGAACGCCTTCTGTGACCACGCTCTGAATCACATGTGAAATCAGTCCAATAGCTGAGCGGGACGTCACGGGCGGGTGACGTCATGACCAGGAAGCTATAAAAGCACGTGCGGCGGAGCCAGCGTCAGCTTTCTGTCATTCAGCGAAGCGCTCTGTGTGTATCAGTCATATTTATTGTTGTCTGTCAATTGTGAAAAGTCTATAAGCTCCAGCTATGTCTAAGCTCATGCAAAGACAAAGCATTTCAAGGGCGAGAGCAAGCCACGTTGTAGGTTGTGTTTATGCTAAGTGGTGGATCAGGATGCTATTCCATAGCCTCGAGTCCTGTGATCTCCCCTCTCCTTTGGGGGTCAAGACTCACTCCTCCAGAAGTTGGCCTTCGGGATGGCGGGCCCCGCCTACTTTAGCCACTCCGGGCTCTTCTGTTCTCTCGCCCTAGCTGTGCAGTCTTCCACACTAGGCAGAGATTTGGAAGTCTGGCGGCGTGGGCATTCTCATTCCCCTAGCGTTTTCCGACGCAGCTCGAGTTCCTGAAGAGGAACGTCTCAGGTTACGTATATGTAACCCTGGTTCCTCGAGGGAACGAGACGCAGCGTCTAGGTGCCATACTTCCGGCATCCCTGCCAGCGCTTGCCTCATTCCTGAAGCTGACGCTGGCTCCGCCGCATGTGCTTTTATAGCTTCCTGGTCATGACGTCACCCGCCCGTGACGTCCCGCTCAGCTATTGGACTGATTTCATATGTGATTCAGAGCGTGGTCACAGAAGGCGTTCCCCTAGCATTTTCCGACGCAGCGTCTCGTTCCCTCGAGGAACCAGGGTTACATACGTAACCTGAGACGTTCATCTCCTGAATTGTTTTCTGCAATGGTAATCGGTCTTATCCACTGATAGGCTTTCAAATATACCTACATCTTTCCGGTTTGATACAGTTGCTGGTATAAACCCCCTTACCAAAAAGCAGTATACTTCACGTTTATTTTATTAAGTATACTTAAGTAAAGTTCAAGTATATTTTTAAGTATACTTTATGTAGTAAGTATACAAATATCAGTGTACTAGTAGTATACTTGTAAGTGTACTATTTCAATACTCCTTGGGACTAAATTGGCCCACTTTCTAGTATATAAAAGTATACTTTTAAGTATAACAGTAGTAAACTTTGAGTACACAACTAGTTTACATCAAAATGTTTAGTTTGTACTGCAGCTATACTAAAAGTGAACTTATAGGTATACTGATAGTTTACTAATTAAATACTTGTAGTAGCATTTTTAGTATACTTTGAAGTATAGTCTCAGTAAACTACTAGTTTAGTAGTTTTATACTGCAAGTATACTCGTAAGTTTTCTTTAAGTGAATTTTACATCATACTTTAAGTATACTACTATGTCCCTATTTAGGTATTCATTTGTATATATTTGTTATATGAATATCTGAACATACAAAACATCAAAAGAACAGGGTATCTGCTTGTAAACAAAAACATTTTATTCTAGCTTCATGCATTCTTTTTTTTATAAACACTTGAATGTGGGTAAGTTTTATAAAAAAAAAAGAAAGAAAAGAAATAACATTTTGAACAAAAAGTTGACAAAAGACTATTAATTGGATTCAGAATGATAATCAAAATGTAGATGGAGTCGATCAACACCCCAAAGCTTGACAGTTATTATTACCTCTTCATTGGTCGACATTTTATTCCATAATGTTACATAGTTTTGATACTGTTTTATGTCTGATGATCGTGTTAGAATACATGTGGAAGCATTTGTTGTTTCGGTTTCTTCTTCACTTGTGTTTTTTGGAAATTCTGTACAGAAGATGTGTAATAGCGCCCCCTACAGTATAACAATGAAAACACGGATTCTTGGAGCACAAGTAGCTCAAATATATTTAGACATTTTCTAAGTATAAGTCAAGTATACTTAAATGTAATTTTAAGTATATTTCTGAGAAGTACATGAAGCCCATGTCTGAGAAGTACTTAAAAAGTAGACTGAAGACAGAGAATGTGAAGCACTTAGTGTGCATGAAAACACACACTCTCATTAGACCGTCAGACTCTGTTTCAAACCATAGGCAACTACCTTCATAGGCAACATCACAGCTGAAATGGAGCCACAGAAATGACTGATTTGGAACACAAATATAGCTCCTCATGTAAAACGCACAATTGATTTCAAGTTAGCATTTTGTTTAACTAATGACATGATGTTCTAATAAGCACAAATATTGGATAAAATAGTGCATTTTAATTGTATTTAAATTTTTGCATTACATTTATTTTTGTATTTACAATAGTGCATTTTAATTGAAAAAAAAATTTCTACTCTTGATTGTAATGTAGAAACATACACTTCCTGTAAAGCTGCTTTGAAATGATACTTATGGTGAAAAGCGCTATACAAATAAACATAAATTGAATTGAATTATTTCAAATTTATTTTTAAATATTATATAAATATAAGTCAATATTTGTTGTCTTTTATTGATATTTTGCATGAGGTTTTAAGTGTTAATTAAATGTTTTATATATTATGTAAATATAAAATATAATTTTAAGTGTCAATTAAATATATATTTATTATTATATATTAATATGAATATAAATACTTTAAAATATTTTATTGGTACTTTTCAATATTGCATGAATTAATTTGTTAATAAAAACATATTCCTAAATATTATGTATAAATATATAAATGTTATATATAAATATAATTAAATATTTGTATTGATAGTTTTCAGTTTTGCATACATTTAATTGTTGATTAAATATATTTTAAAATATTTAAGGGGGTCTGAATACTTTCCGTACCCACTGTATATAAATATAAGAAGTTTATTTATAGTCTACTTTATAATTCTCTGCAAAGGATAAATGCAATGCTTAGACTGAAATGAGGTATCTAAGAAGGCATTATGGTTATGACAGCCTCAAAATGCTCCCTTCATAGGCAGCTCACTAGGTTTTGAAACAAAGTTTAAGTGTTCTGTGTTATTCTGATCTCTGATGTGTCTCTTCCAGGCACCTGTCATCTGTGTTGGGTAATAAATTTGATCACGGAGCCGAGAACATCATGCCAACGTTACTGAACCTCGTCCCCAACAGCACTAAAGTTATGGCCACGTCTGGGATGGCAGCGATTCGTCTCATTATACGGGTACGTGTAAACACACACACACACACACACACTCTCTCTCTCTCTCTCTCTCTCTCACACACACACACACACACA
>NW_015645056.1:105809-106158 GCF_001515625.1 Sinocyclocheilus rhinocerous
CATGCACACTCACACACACACACACACACACACACACGGGCAGCTGATGCTCTGTGTGACATTCAGTCAGGCGTGATGTTGGATTCAGGGCAGCAAACATAATCAATAAGATTGATCTGCATGTTAGTTGTGTCTCTTCCAGTATCCTGCACGTGTTTAGTGTGGGTTTTGTGGGTTTGATGAACATCACAGTAGTTAGAAACATCCCAGAGTGCTTCCTGTTGAAGTAGTTTCTATTCGTGATGCTGTCCAAATCAGTTTTACATCAAAATAATTGAGTCTGAGAATTTGTCTGCAGCGTGAGCTACTCAATCTATATATATATATATATATCTTTCTATCTATCTGT
>NW_015645056.1:106408-131231 GCF_001515625.1 Sinocyclocheilus rhinocerous
TATATTTTATTTCATATTTAATATATTTATAAAATATACTATTAATGATATAATATATATGTGTGTGTGTGTGTGTGTGTGTGTGTAGTTTTACTATTATTTCATATATATATATGTATGTACTGTATATATATATATATATGTATATGTAAGGGATAATCAACAGTTTGCCGTGCATTAAAGGATTTTAAATGCACGACGTGGAGGCCAAGTTATAGACAAGTTAAAAGTAGTATTGCTCTTTGCAGTGCAATATTTGACTGAATGGGTAAAAATAACAGTTATTTTCCTCAGTTACGGTTCGTTAGCTCTAGCATTCTGCCCGCTTCAAATCAGACACAGAGATGAAATAGTGCTGTAAGATCACATTTAAATAGTGCAGTAAGATCACATTTATTTGAATGAATTATAGCATTTATTTCAATTAATTATCGATCGAGAGAAAGAGATAGAGAGAGAGAGATGACAGTTGTGTGTGCTTTACCTGCGTCTGCGCGTCTCTCTACAAACAATTAATTACTTCAAAAACAGTGATTTTACCACCTCGCTGTTGAGGAATATAATATAGCGATCTAGTATCTAGGCTATTTTATTAATAAAAATCGCGGAGAAGCGTTGACAACAAGTTTATGTGTGTGGGCAGCGCAATCTGCAATCTCCGACCTCTCTCTCTCCCTCTCTCTCTCTGTGTGTGTGTGTGTGTGTGTGTGTGCGAGTGATATGTGTGTGTGTGTGTGTGTGTGTTTGTGTGCATCAATTAAAGCAGAGCATTAATATGGAATGGTGATTAAACTGACTTGGAACTACCTGTGCATTAAACGGTTTTAATGCATACCTGCATCTGGATATTGTATTAATACTACCTGCACTATTATTGTAGGTGGGTCTGGATATTATATTGACCTCCTTGCTGGAAATGGATTGTCAGGTAGAGCACATTGCATTGTGGGATACAGTGCCCAGCATAGTATGCTCTGCTAATTGCACATTACAGCAAACTGAGTAAGTTATCCATTCATTCTGTGCATGCAGAAAATTTGTATACTGTGCACACTTCACATGTACTGTGTAGAATGCTATGTTAAACAGAACCAGTGAAAACAAAGAAAGAAACTCCAGCCATGCAGGTCTATCAAGGCAGTGCAGGCACTGACACCTTCCCTCAAAAGGAAATCAATGTACTGCAATCTAAACAGTAACTGGAGCTCAGCTGGACGTAATCAATGTTGACAGTCAAATGCAGGGTTCATTTTCTCAGTGTCAATATAAGAAATATTCATTTGATCTTATAAGCGGTGACACTGACATTATTAACAAGCTTTGCAAGCAACATACTATAATCTCTAAGGGCCTGATGTGGCCATTTGTCATCTATAAATAGCACATTCTTTTGGTTTGGGTAAATGATGATGATTTTAAATAGGCTGTTCTCCCATCATCGTGGCTTGTTCAAGAAAAGAGATCGTCTAGTTATGGCTGTGGTGAAGTCTCTCAGCTCAGATCTTGATTGGAAATGTTCAGAGGCGTCATTCCCGTTCAAACAGACGGGCCCCCTCACGTATTTGAGCCAAATGGATTTTGAATGCAGCTTTAAAAAGACAAAAATAATATTGGTAACACTTCAGATTAGAGAACACTGTTCACTATTAACTAGGGCTGTCAGTTTAATGCGTTAACGCGACTTACTTTCTTTTGCGCAACATTAAAGAAGGTATTTTGAAGACTTGGTAACAAAGCTGTTTTGGTTACCAGTGACTTTCGTTGCATTGCAAAAAATACTGAGAATATATTTCTTAAATTATCTTTTATGTTCCATTGTTTATGTTAGGCCGTTGTAGCCTAAACATTTATGTGTAATAAATTTTATGTTGAATCAAATCAAATATTTATTTCTAAAGTTACTATTTGTAATGTTTACTTGATACTTTCTCATTTAACACACTAACCCAAAGTTTCACAGACAAGGCTTAAGCCTAGTCCTAGACTAAAATGTAAATCTGAGCTGTTTCAAATTAAAGAAACTTGCACTGACTGATCTTAAAACATGTCAGTGCCTTTGTTTTGTCTTAAGATGCACACCAGTAATGCTTTTTTTCTAAGCAATGTTTATAAAAATTACTTAAATGTCCTAATTGAACTATGGCCTAATCCTGGTTTAGGCTAAGCCCTGTCTATGAAACCGGGCCTAATAGTTTTAAATAATCTTTTGTGGGTATTTTCACAGCCAAATTTAGTTTGCGATTCATTAGATTTAATTAATCGCCGTACCATGTCATTAATTTGATTAAAAATTTTAATTGACTGCTAGTCCTACTATTAACAAGTTGCATATTAACATGCATATTACTAGCATATTGGCTGTTTATTATTGCTTATAAACCACACATTATGTCATGCATATCTTATTTTGCATGAGTATCAATATAATAAAGTATTATCAATAAACAGCAGATTAGGAGTTTGAGGAAAAAAGCTCCTCCTAGTTTATAGTGAATATGTGTTCCCTAATCTAAAGTGTTACCAATATTATTTTTTATCTTTGGAAGCTGTATTCACAATCCATTTTAACATCTATAAAAGCATTACCATAATATTGCATTTGATCATTAAGATCCACGATTATTGTAGGTATAAAATGAATAGTGCTTCTAAGTTTTAATTTAATTAATTAATTTCACAGTTTTTGGCTACAAATTAAAAATTCCCATGACTTATAATTTGCTTAATCGTTTAAGTCAATTGTAACCATGTTTTACTCATTTGTTCCCTTGTTTTGAGTTAATTAAAACAAATATATACAATGTTGCCATGATTTTGAGGGAATCAATTCTTAATTTGTGGCCACGATACATATATTTTTCTACACGTCACATGTGGGGCTATGTTAATCAGTCCATAAGTTTACAAAATATGAATTTTTAGCTTTTCTTGAAAATGACTTTTACCGATCGAACAAAATCCATGTGTCTGTGTCTAGGGGATCCAAACTAAAATCTGTGAAACAAAACTCCACCCTCAAGCAAATCTGTTTTAATTTTTTGGCTGTTTTAGTGGTACAGACAGGCTGCCTTTAAGTGCACTTGGTATACTCATATTTCCAAGTTGGCAGTTATTGTGACACATCATGCATTAAAGAAGGAAATAAAATACAGAAGCTGAAAAAACTAAACATATTAACAATGAACGCTTGTTTCTGTTGTTCCAGTGGATTAGCATGACTGAATAAACTCTACCTAACATGATATCTAACATAAAGAAAACTGTGTGGAGTCATTAGCGTAGCAATAGTTTACTATAAGCTCTGATGGTCAACATCTAAATATTACTGCAGTGCAGAACTGAAAATCAAAAATCAATAACTTCCATCGAGTTACTTTCCACCAACTGGGGTATCTTTGATAATTCCAGGTTTCCCACTGAAAAACTTTTGTTCTTGTGTAGAAATTATGTAATTTCTGCCATACTGTAACAGTAGAAGACATTTTAGAGAAAATAAGCCAAATTCAAGTCATCACATCTCAGTGCGGATGAATCATGTCTGCTACTCAGCTGAAACACCACTGTAAATCTTATTTAGCTCTTGTCTAGGCACTCAGTAAAGGATCTAATATAATTCTAATAATCACCATATCTTTAATACGTTTTTAAAAGTAAACTTTGCACTTTTGTGACAGAGTGGATATAAGAATATATTATAGCACTTTCCGTTTCCAAAACCCAACTGGGATATGAAGTGCATAAACTATAGAGATATTGTGCATTGTTCTTTTTGTTTACTTGGCAAAGTTTTGTTAGCCAGGACTGTGCACTGATATTAAAAACGATAAAAATAGCTGGATTTATTCAAAGCTTAGAGTTGGTTTTGTGTTTGTCTCCCTGATATAAGACTGCTGTGGGATTTGTTCATCACTAGAGGAACAAAATATCTTTTCACATCTCTCAGAAAATGTACACTATACACTGTAAAAAATGACCGTGAATTTAACGGTAAAATACTGTAAAAATGCTACAGTAAAAACCTGTTAAATGGTTAACGGTAAGTTCCCTTACTATGAATGTGAAAAACTGTATTGGACATTACATGTAATTTTACGGTAGTATACTGTTTTTGGAAGTGAAAAAGACAGTATAATTTACAGTGAATAACCGTAAATTGACATTCCCAGAATTCCCTGCGTTACATTTCAAATTTGATGTTTTTTTGTTGAAATAACTATGTTTCCTCTTAGTTTTTTCTTATCAGTTTTGTATATTAGGGTTGTGTGTTACACCTAATGTTGTTAAATGAATGTTTATTGCATTATTTCTGTTTCATGTGGGTTACCATGATGGTGTTTAGTGTTTGTGTAAACTGTGCACCTTCTATATATGTTATTATTTAACCCTCTGGGGTCCGAGGGTGTTTTGGGGCCTGGAAAAGTTTTGACATGCCCTGACATTTGTGCTTTTTTCAGTTGCTTACAAACATTTGAATATCTAAAGTTTAATAACACTGTAATCAGCTGAAACAGTTGTTAGCAATTACCAGAAGATGCATAACTGATAAATAAATTGCATCACTGATAAGAAAGGACGCGCGTATATGTGTGTGTCAAATATTCGCTGAGTTTCAGTTCATTTTAGTGACGTGTTTCAAACAGATATGCGCGGAGAATGAGACGGCTAAAAGCACACCCTGTTTATTTTCTTTATTTTGCAAAAGCACAATGTTTTGTTGATATTGTGAGTGTACACAAATAAAACTAGACCCTTTACAGATTTAAATGCTGTATTACTCTTATATGTACGGTCAAGTATGAAGGAGCATTTTAGTTCTTTTCGCTGTCATCATTCAAATCTGCAAAAAGTTCCGCCGCCGGAACTGTCGACCCCAGGGGGTTAAAAGCTGCTTGTGATGGGCTTTGGTTCATCATGTGACATTCTCATCACCACCTGCATTTGGTGGTTATCAGTGTATTACAAAGGTACAAAACAGATTTCAGTACTTCAAAAGGTTGGTATATTAACATTATATCAGTTAGTGAAATTACGATATTTAACTGTAAATTTAAGTTAAAACCGTAAAACCTAAAACATTGCTACCGTATTTTATACGGTAAAATTCCGGCAACCACAGCTGCTGGTTTTTTCCCATAAATTTAATGGAATTTTTTTTACAGTGTACAAATAAGTGCATAGAGTGGCCTCAGAAAGCATCTGGTATTAAAACAGACTTAATAATCCATTCATCCATCCATTTTCCAAACCTGTACAAAGTCATGGAGATGCTAATAATTTTAACTTATTATACATTTAAAATTAATTGCAATTACTTTTAATCAACTTGTGTGACTGTGATTTTTTTGTGAGTGTGTGTAGTCAATTGCCCACAAGTTCACTCAAAAGTCCTAGCAGAGTAAGAACAGGTTTACAGTAATTTATCACATTGACATTTTCCACTAGCGTTTTACAGCCACAAAGTATCACAATACATTTATCTTTATTTTGATAAACAGTATATCAATTGTCGAAAAATGTGCTTGTGCTATCTTTCTTCTGTGATATTTTGTTATCTAATGTGAGGGCATTCATACATTTTTAAGTTTGGCTTAGGTGTCCAAATACGGTTTGGGGGGGCTGCTGTATCCATCATGGTCCAAACTGAATTTTCCGTATCATTCTGAAGTTTGTGAGACAGTTATTGAAATTATAATTCATTTAAAGAGTATGGTGACACACACTTCCCAGCTATTCATCAAGCAACCACAAATATCCCCAGCTCATCTGTCTGTCTTTAATGAAATATGAGTAAAAAAAATGCTTTAATATTGTTTATTATGTGCAAGAAATCTAATGATTGTGAATGTAGCGTGACTCTAGGGTGGTATTGTTTTTCCAATCAGACATTCAGAAAGTATACTTTAAAAAATTATAATATTTCAGTCTTTCTACTTTAAAATGTCACATTTAACTCAAAGTTACTTGCTGTTTCTTTTTGTCTTTTTTTCAGTGTAGTGCTAACACAATTTGGAAGAAAAAAAATTATCCCTGTAACAATGTATTCCTGATTTTTATCAATCTTATAATGAATTTTATGAGTTCATGAATTATACACAGTTATAATACATTATAATACTTATCTATTTATTTTGACACTTTTAGAAAGTATGATGCATTAAAAGACATGACAAACAAACCTTAAAATATTCTAATGCCTTTTAACTTTGGTTACAATTATTTATGAAATTATGTAATTCATTACATCACACATTATGAACACCTTTAAAATACATTATTCATAGTGGCTTTAAGTAAATTGTTACCAAATATTCTAGTTAACCTACATAATTTCAAATGAATTTACATAATATCACATAAAATATGAGTTAGAATTAAGGATGAGTTATTTTGATAGTTCATAAACTGTAATTATTCAGAGCATTTGTCAATGAATTATTACATTGAGTGTTTTAAGGTAAATATGAACAAATATGCCCACATAAGGGTAAATTATACCCATCAACTCTGAATTATATTCAATTATATATTTTGTGTGTCTGTACAGGTTGATGCTGATGATGTCCTCACTAAAGAAGAACAAATCTATCTTCTGTTCAACGCGAAACGAAAATGCGAACGAGCCATCAAATCGAAACATAAAATCACTGGTAAGTCAAAAATGTCCTATTATTAAAAAAATAAAAATAAACAAAATTGAGAGTAACAGACTACTAATCTCTCCAGGGCAGCAAACATAGATATCTGCTGTCACTGAGCACTACCTAGAGTTCATTTATACTCACTCTCAGGTCAATTTAGCATTGCTGAACTGACATATTTGATAAACGCAGCAGTCGATACATGTGTGTCTGTAGGGACGTGATCTGGGGTCAGGCCTCCGACGTCGAAACACATGCAGTCAGGATGATGCTAAAATGAACTGGCATTGATTAAATTGGATCTCTGAGCAACACTTCATCAGACAGAGCCAAAGCCAACAGAATTAATTAGTTTCTATTACACTGCCCTGACACGTCGTTATTTAAGATGTTTACCAAGATAGGCAGCTGTCTGTCAGCGTCCTGCTTTAAAAGCTCATGAAACCCCCCGTTTCAGCACTGGTTAGTTCTCACCACAGTTTTTAAAAATGTTAAAAAAGTGGGCGTGGTGTGCTGCGGAGCGAAGCGGGAAGAGGGGAGACAGACAACAATCACAGGTTCGCGTTCAGACAGTTTCATTTCGCTCCGAGTTAAAAACACAAATAAATGCACAGCCATTTGCACTCTGCATATATATGAATGCGCTGTTGCACCTCTGAGAACTTTTTAGGCTTATTCTGTGGTGTTTATATAAGCCTTTTGACGGGTTGTTTCACAGAGCTGTAAAAACGGTTATGCTCACCAAGTGAATGAATCGCGTTTGTGCCGAACTCTTATTACAAAACAAAAACAAACACTCTTCTTCGATCCAAGAACGTTTCTCTCAGTTAATGTATGCGATCTCACAGTCTAATAATTAAAAATATCATAATTAAGCAAAGCGTCTTCTCATAGGGTAAGAACACGCAGTCTCATGAATAATTTAATAGACACCGACGCGTCATCGATGTACTATAGTCCATTGCCACGTCACATTGTGACGTCAACACGATGTAGATTTTAAACCCGGAAGATGAAAATAGCGCAAAAAAAGCTTAAAATGAACCAGTTTTCTCCAACAGTTATAATTATCCGATGCTAACATTGTCTTCTATGATGTGCAACACAAACACCTCTGCTAAAATCTCAGAAAAAGTAGTCTGGGGTTTCATGACCCTTTAAAAACACACACACAGGAAAAATGCTCCCCATCTCAGAAAACATTCCGTATCAAAACCTGGCAAAACAATTTCAGTTTCAATTCAATATATTTATTGTCATTGTACTGAAAGAACAATAACATGTTTACTGGGAATATGTCGCCCTCAAGTCTTCCTAGGAAGTTCCTTAGCAAAAACTGACTGTTAAATGACGTGATGTGCATTAAAGGGAATTTATCTTTAAAAAATAAGTGCTTTGCTTTGTGCAATTTCATGTTTCTTTCCTTCTTGTTCACTTCCCTACAAAGTCAAATAGCTTATTTAGTGGTAATATTACAAAATATAATAATAAACTATTTATCTAACAAAATTTATTTTACAATATTTATCTTTTGCTAAAACATTTTATGACATGAAAAAAGCCATTGTGAGACTTCTGTGAACATTGAGTTATGCTGAGGTAGAGCTTTATAATAACTTCCATTAATAAGCCATTAATAAACATAATGTTCAATAGATCATTAGTTTATATTCAAATAACTACAAATATGAGTTATTGTGCTTGTAAATGTTTACTAACGAACTAACTGAACATTACATAATGATTAACGAATCATTAGTTCATGTAAATTAACATTTTTATTAAACGTTTAATTAATAAATGATTATGCCCTTTTAAAAATAGAAATGGTTTTAATCAAATAAATCATTAAGAAACAATATTTAATTCTTAACAGATCAGTTAATATATATTTAATTAGCTACAACTGTGAAATAATATGCTTGTAAAGGTTTACTAAAGAACTCAGTGAACATAATGAATAACAGATCATTAGTTCATGTAAATTAAAATGCTTAAAATGTTATAAAACATTCAATTTATGATCATAACAGATGTTATACATTAATTAACAGCTTATTTATTAATGTGCATTTGCACACTTTAAAATGCCATTAAACCGGTTGTTGAAACTTATTAAAATGATTTATATATCATCTAATGCACCTTTTGTTGTCAAAATCTTCTCAATTTTAAACACTGTTTATGCTGACATATGTGATGTGGTAAACTTTCATTATTTAATACCTTTACAGGAATTGTACTTTTGTACTACTGTACAAAAATTTGAGTCGAGCATGATTAGTTAAGAGCATTTATATTCTTGCGTCTTTATGTAATGTTCAATAAGTTCTTTAGTGAACATCTACAAATATATTATACAATGTTTGTTAATGATTTATAAATGAAAATGATAATAAAGTGTTAATAGTGATGATATAAACAAATAATTGAATCAAAGTTTTCTGTGTCTTATCCTTGCTTAATGACCTAATGTCGTGGTGTCTGAAAGATATGTTGGCATTGCAACATCAGAAAAGAGCTGCTAAATGTAGCCACAAGTTTCCCTGGAAAATAGCATAGCGCAGTTGTGTGTAATCCCTTTTGGGTGATTTGCCACGCTAAATAGAGATCTGGGAATAGAGTGTGTGAAAGGCTTTCATTTTTATGGTAACCTCAGTTTCCTTTCACTGTGGTCACTTCATTCCCCGGTGCCCCGTCTCAAACGCATTTTAAATAACCTATTGTCTTAGCCAGACTGCTGTATTATTTTCTTCTCATCACAGGCTTATTTTACTTGTGTTAAGTCACTTCTGTCTCGCAGCATGAAACATGTTTATGTCCGAACTGGAGTGAATGCTGAGGAATCTGGATGTCAGACTCTCAATAGTCGGTTCTCACACAATGGGAATATGTTGAGTTTTCGATTCAAGCCGTAATGAAACATGACATAAGCTGCAGCACATTAGTCACACAGAAAGAGTACTTTTCCAAGACATTTGCAAGACATCCTGTGCTTAAAATAATTATGCGTGTTTAAGGATTTCAAATTCTAATTAGAGTATCGCCTTCTGCGTTTCACGTTTTTCATATTTATATAAAATGGTTTAACATATGCTTATGATTTCAATTTTTTCAGAAGTAGTAATGTATTTTGCTAGCCATTATTTTATTTTTAGGCTTTTGGGTTTGTTCTAGACAGATTAAATGATTGTGAGCAGATGGTATGAGGACATGCTGCAGACTGCAGGACTTTCTTTTTCCCATCGCATATCAGCTTGAAGAGACATTTATATTAAATAATAATGAAAAAAATTACAAATAAAAATAAACGAATTACTAATTTACTAATGAATCATGTTTACTGTTTACAGTTTCATTTCTTAACATTATTTAACTGCAGTAGTTAACATTAATAAAACCTACAGCATTTATTATTCTTAGTTAATGTTAAAATCAGCATTTATTAATACATTTTTAAGATCAAAATTTGTATCTGTTAACGTTAGTTAATGCACAGAGAACTGACATGAACATGAGCATTTTTAATAACTAACATTAACGAAGATTAATAAATGCTGTAAACATATATTGTTCATTGTCAGTTAATGATAGTTAAGAGAGTTGCTAATAATTACAAATGAGACCTTATTGCAAAGTGTTACCAAAATTGATTTTAAAAAGTTATTCAAAAATCATTTCTATAAAACATTTGGTCAACACTTTTTTTTAAAGGTCCAATTCTCACTATTATCTAACTGCAACATTTGCATCAATATAAATGTGCTGCTTATTAATAGTTATTAAGGTAGATGTTAAGCTTAGGTATGGTGTAGGATTAAGGGATCTGGAATATGGTCATGCAAAATAAAGCATTAATATGTGCTTTATAAGTACTAATAAACAGCCAATATGTTAATAAACAACTTGTTAATAATGAGAATCGGTCCTTAGAATAAAGTGTTACGGAACATTTTGGTAAAACATTTCATCATCAGCTGGATATTGCTTATTTTTGTGTGTAATCTCTTTCTCTCAAACTCCTTGTGTCTCAAACTCTTAAGTTACTCAAAAAAGTAATAATTACTAGTTATTAATTATGTTCAACAGTGTAATTCGATTACTCTACTAATTACATTCTCTAAAAAGTATTGCATTACTTATTACCAGTTACGTTCTAAATCCCATATCAACTTTGACAATAGAAGGATTGACATGAAACTGCTCTTTTAATTTTTTCAAATAAATAATATAAATTGCATAAATACTTCATTGAACGACCAGGGCTGCGTTTCCCAAAAGCATCGTAAGCTTAAGTTGATCGTAGCTCCATTGGTTTCAATGAGTCTACGGTGTACTTAAGCTTACGATGCTTTTGAGAAACGCAGCCCAGAATATTTAATGGGCGAAAGTTACTTAAAAACAAACATTAACATTAGATTTTGATTACATTTTGATGTTAAATCCATTATTGTTTTATATACAAATTGTATAGTATTTAATGCAATTACATCAGAAGTAACTGATTAAATTACAGAATAATAAAAAGTAATACCTTACTTTACGTTTTCAAGGGAAAAGTAATTAAATTACTGGAATGCATTGCACTCAACACTGCTGCTTACCCAGTATTCACGGCTGATTCGACAATCATGGAAATCCATTAGTCAGAAATGTGAGAACCTGGTTTAAATTCGCACATATATTAGTAGCTGGTTTATTTCAATGAAAAAGAAATGGAAGTGAAGATTGATTTGGCCACGACTGTGTTTATGCAGTAACGGCAGTCCAGCTCAGTGCTGAGTTGTTCTCAACAGAACTTAGTCTTGAGTTAATCCAGCAGCAGAGGGTTATGATGAGGGCTTTATGACACAGTAGATGCTCCTATATCTCCTATTAGCAGCCACAGGTCTGAATGCAGCTGGACGCTGATGTTGAGCAGAGATCTGGCACTCAAATGAAGTCTCATTCAGACGCAGTCAATGTTAGCTCGTCTGAGCTCTGTCACACCTAATGCCTCTCGACATCTCTTTCGTGTCACTGCCAAGATGGACAGCTTTGTTTGTTTAGGATGTTCAATAACTGCGTTCAGATCCATTGTTCAAATCCACATTCCTGTAAGTTTCATGCAGTAAAGTAATAACATATATCAAATTTTAAATCATGATATATATATATAAATATTAAAACAAAAAGATAAAACATGACAGAAGAAAGACAACAAAAGGAAAAAAGGAAACACACCAAATTCAAAAATAAACCTATGAAGACACATAGAATATATAGTGCAAAGATGTTCTGCGTCCTTTCAATACATGTGAGATATTCTATATATATGTACAGTTAACAATATATAATGTATATAGATATAGATATAGAATACACAAATTTCTTATGACATTGAAGATTCAGTTAGAGAATACAAAAGAAGGAAGCAGAAGAGAAGTTAAGAATGGATGAATGAATGAATGAATGAATGAATGAATGAATAACTGTGAATGAAAAAGAAAAGAAAATAGACAATATTTTTATGTAATTTATGTATTTATAAAGTTCAGTTTTAAATAGTAAATGGTTATTGTTGTTGTTGTTATTGTCACCATGGCCATCTTCAGAATACTACAAATACATTCAAAAATCATCATGAAAAAAAGGAAAATTATGTTTTATCAAATCTGTTCCAAGCATCCCAATAATGTGAAGTGATGTTATTTGTGCGGGATCTTGGGTGAGATTTCCTGTGATCTGGTCTTTGCTCTCGGCCCTGTGTTGGGTGGGTGAGTCAGATCTGACCGGTTTACCTGATGACTCTGCGCTCTTTCTGGTGGCTGTTTTCTGACCCCTTTTGGAAGGGTGCACACGTCTTTCTGATCATAGAACGTCTATTGAAATTAGGCTAAGCATGTAACCTCTGAGACAGAGCGTGCATGATGTCTTTTTGATGTTTCTGGAGTGCTGAGACCAGATGTGACTGCTAATGGTTGCAATGCATTTCGTATTTGCGTCAATTATGTCACACTTTTCGCTTTTTTGTATCTGGATCGATTAATTTATTTTAAAAAATGAAAGAAAGAAGTAGCAAGCAGCAATTGTCAGAGTTAAGATGCTTTATGATGTTTAAAAAGATACTATGCATTATTTAACAATTTAAGAATTCTAGGCATCTGGGTAAACTTGGTCACACCCATATTTATTTTAAAAGACCCTGTTAGAGCCATCCAAATAATAGAGTTCAACATTTTGATAAATATTGACCTAGCGAGTCCAGAGAATTATATTACACTTGTTTTGTTGAGGTTGAGTGAAAAACCTAAAACTGGATAGCAAAAGTATGGTTTTTTTTAATTAATTGCAAATATTAAATAAAGAATGTGGGCCCTATTTTAACGATCTAAGCGCATAGTCTAAAGCACAAGGCGCAGGTGCACTTAGGGCGTGTCCGAATCCACTTTTGCTAGTTTAATGATTAGTTTAATGCCGCACACGGTGCATAGTCTAAAAGGGTTGTTCCTATTCTCTTAATGAGTCATGGGCGTGTTTTGGGCATAAAATGCAATAAACCAATCATAGTCTCATCTCCCATTCCCTTTAAGAGCCAGTTGCGCTCGCGCCATGGCGGATTCGCTATTTACATGGCAGAATTTGCAAGAGCAAAGACTGAACGCTTCTTCAGAGAGGAAACGGAGCTGCTCGTGCGTGAGCAAATAGGTATCTTAATTCTGATACATGCAATGACTATCCATTATGACATGTAGGCATTTTTATATTTATGTAGCCTACACAATAATAATCTTTTACATTGTAATCCTTTAATTTTTAATATTTGGCATGTTTGTGCGCTGCTGCGCGTCCCTGTGTGTGTAATAAGCAGAGTGTACGCGCGTTGTTCACCCACGTAGTTGTTACATTTAGTTATTGGGTAGGATTAGGGATGTAGTATATGGTCATGCAGAATATGTGTATGTGCTTTATAAGTAATAATAAACAGCCAATATATTAATAATAGGCATGATAGTAAGCAACTAGTTAATAGTGAGAATTGGTCCCTATACTAAAGTGTTACTAAGGTCTTTTAAAGCAGGTCATATCATTGTGTGAGTTTTATCATCTCAACAGTGTTATAAATTATTGTAGCATCTGGGATTGTAACAGCATTTAGCACGGAGAACAGACAAATTGAATTTCCCTTCCCATTTTTTCTCAAATGATGCACTAAGCACTCGTCACTGTCACCGCCATCGCAGCAATGCTCAGTGTTCTCTTGCTTTTGTGAGGAATTGCCAAAGACGTTTCTGGCACAAGTAGCTACAATAAATGCATGTCATAGCACATTAAAGAGATTTCCTACAGGAGTAGAAGTAAAAACAAGTCTATTTTCAAGAATTCGTCATCAAAAGGAAACGGCTGCCCGCTACATCACTCGACACGAGGATTGATTCAGCAATGGCTCTGCCTCGCCCCTGACCATGTCTTTGTGAGACCACCCTTGATGTTTTATGTGCAATTCATGTGGCATTCTTCACTAACCTTCGAGCCAACTATTATTAGACCATCGCATCGTTGTGCGTATCTGAGATTGTTTGCTCAGCAAATAGTTAGCTGAGTCGGTTTATCTATTCTAGTTCAGGCTGGAGGTGGCAGAGCCCAACCTCAAGTCAAGGCCTGGACTCAGAGCTCGCTGCACTGCACAGCTCTTATTTGTTATTATTGCACGTTTGTGCTTCAGTTAAGACCAAGTCTCCATGGCGGGGCATGAACAAGGTTCTTATTAAGAGAGACACTGAGGTTTCAGCCTGGGTCGCACAGTGCAGGGATGTGGCTTACACAAGCCCTGAGACTCTCTGGCCTGTGTGTGAAAATAGCCTGACGCTCAAACTTTGCGGTTGGGTGTAAAATAACACCACCAGATTGCTATAAAAGCTTTCATATATCAAAACGCCGGCACAATTCGGGCCAGGCCCGAATCTCATGCGAGAAGGGGGCGAGAAGACAAATTGTATTCAGAAACCCCAAATGACATCATCAATAGCCACAGCCTCATCAGATACGATGATAGCTTCCTCGTAACCTTGGATTTTGGGAAATTATATATGTGATGTTTCTGTATGGAGTTATATCTGAAACCACTGGGCTATTGGAGGCGGTCTGCGGCTTAATGCTCTATATATAAGACAAAAACTTTGACATTTGGCTATTGTTATTTTGGCAATGTGAAACACACACGGCACACTCCCTCCAGGACAAGCGTCCTGCAAAACAGGCCTAGTTGTCTGAAACTCTCCTTTAATTACATTCGCGAAATATTGACAAGCTGGTCTCCAGGCATATGAAATGTGCTCCATCATATGCTTTGATTTTCCCTCTGAAAGTCTTTAATTACAGGCATAGGAAAATAATGAATCTGCAGTAAAGCCATACGACGAGATTTATCCTTAACTAGTTATTTGTGGCAAGTTGGGGGCAGCTGGTTTCAATAACAGCGACTGAAAGCAAAGCCAGAAATACTAGCATTGCCAAGAAAATGTGGAAAAAAACAAAAAGGCATTTCTGTGGGGAGAGAGGACCCAAGAGTGAGATAATTCTCAACTTTACTTAGTATAAATATCTAGTTCTGTCATGAAACTCTAGATGGCGCAGGCTGTAAGGTCCTTAAAGGGATAGTTCACCCAAAAACTGATTTTTACTTTTTTTTTTTTTTTTCAAAGAGTGTAGCATTAAACCATACTGTGAATCACACATAGCTAGCGTTTACGCCGTTCTCAATGCTTGTCGGAGCAGTGGCTGTACATATGTCTTGGCAGTAGATCTGCTTGTTTTGGAGGGCTATATTATCCTGTCCTGTCCTGTTTACTGCCATGCCATGTGTGGGGATATATGCATGTCTATTAATGCAGCAGCTTGTTTTATATATTCAGAGCAGCATGTATGTATATTGGCTTGTATTTTTCATTTTATTTTATTTCCTGCTTTGTTGGGGGGTCATTTCATGTATGCTGTTTGAGCACCAGCAGCTTGTTTGTGTATGTATTGGCAAGTCTCTGTACTTACAATAATATCACCAGCGTGAATAGCAGATCTATTCCTCCACAACCAGATACATTAAAATTTTTACATCCATCACTGCTGTCATGATAGAACTATGTAGTTCTGTCATTAAACTCTAGATAGTGCAGGGTGATAGGGTGATCCTTTACATTCTCTAGAACCTACTAGCTGTCATTTACTACATGGCACAAGCTAATTGGTCTCTGTTGCATCTGTAGCCAGTGAGCCTGATGCACAACAGTTAAATTGTTTGGTTTGGTGTTTGCTATAAGCAAGTCTTGCAGCACACTTTCAGGAACCTTCCTCCTCCCCCAACTCCAGATGGAGCAGGCTGATAGGTGCTTTACATGCTATCTGATAACTGTAAAATCATTTACTACATGGCACTAGCTGATTGGGTTTTGTTGCATCTGCAGCCAATGAGCTTCCTGCTCAGCAATTAAATGTTTTGATTCGATGTTTTCTGCATCAGAATCCCTCCACCTCCCCCAGCTCCACCTGACTAGATGTGCTAAGGATGATTTCATGTAAGTTATCTGTGCAGCAGCAGTATGTATTAAATGCTCATAAAAATGTGTCTGTGTATGTATTGCCTGTAGCAAGTCCTTGTATTATCTAGAACAGTTATGAAACTCTAGATTGCACAGACTGTTAAGTCTTTTACATTTAATCTGATAGCTATCACATAATTTAATACATGGCAAGAGCTGATTGGTGTCTGTTGCATCTAGGGTTGCAAAGGGGAAGATTTCTAGTACATTTCTGGAAAATTGCCAGGAATTTGTAGAAACTTTAGGAAAAATTTGGAAACTTTCGGAAAGTATCCAGACATTTTATTGGATATTTTCTGCCCGTTTATACCCGTAGTTGCATCTGCAAGCAGTGAGATTGCTACTGAACAGTTCAATGGTTTGATTCTGTGTTTTCTGTATTAGAACCCCTCCACCTCCCCCAGCTCCGCCTGTCTAGATGAGCTACTGGTTATTTAATGTATTACATGCTCACATGAGCATGTCTGTGGATGTATTGGCAGTAGCAAGTCTCAAAACTTGCTCTGCAACAGCAATAATCAACTGCAGCAGTAGCATGCATAACAAATCTATTCTGCCTAGATCAAATGCATTAATATTGTCATACCCATTACTATGCTGAACTATTTGGAAAGTTGTCCTAAAAGAAATAACTGTAAGAGAGTGAGAGCCAAATGAGAATCGAAACCAGGTGATAAGTCCAGACAGCGAACTGTTGACATCAGACAGGTCGATAATCAGGCAGGCAGAGCGGTTGAAAGTCAGGTGGTGAGGAAACTTTAGGGACTGAAGCAGGACTTGTCGATGACAGACAGGGGTCGTAAATAAGCAGCCAATCCATACAGGCAAATCCAGGGGTCAGAGCCTGGTGGGACAGTCCAAAGGCTGGGATAAACAAGCTGGCAGAATCCACTGGCCTAACTGAGTTGATGGCTAGAACACAAACAGATATTGTTTCACAATAACTGGACAAGGCAAGACAACTAAAAAGCAAAAGAGTACGGCAAGGGACACAAAGGATGCAACACAAAATGTGTGGCACTAAACAATCAGGAAAATAATGTATAGGAAGGAAATCACACAAGGAACAGGTGAAAATTAACCAAATGAGGACTAGATAAGTACTGAACAAATGGGCATGGTAAAGGGAAACAAGGAGGCCAGACAAGAGGAGCACATGGGCAACACAAAGCCATGTGCTCATACATAAAACAAACACTGACACATAAAGTCAATAAGGACAGGACTGCCAGGACAGAACCCTGACCATTTTTCTGCCTGCGCACAAAAGAACAGCTAATATCGAAAAGCATTTAGAAGTGCATATAAATGTGTTCGCTTCAATCATTGAGACCCTTATTCAGACTCATTCAAAACTTTGAGATACTGTATATTGTCATTAATGTATTTCCAGATCTTTAGACTTTTTTTAATCAAAAGTGGCCATTTTTCACACTAACAGAATTTGAAATAATGTAGGTGGTCTAAATCTTAGCTTCATTCTTTTGTTCCTACACTATTTCATTTTCAGAGAGTTGAATGACATGATCACAAAAGAACAGCTAATATCGAAAAGCATTTAGAAGTGCATATAAATGTGTTAGCTTCAATCATTGAGACCCTTATTCAGACTCATTCAAAACTTTGAGATACTGTATATTGTCATTAATGTATTTCCAGATCTTTAGACTTTTTTTAATCAAAAGTGGCCATTTTTCACACTAACAGAATTTGAAATAATGTAGGTGGTCTAAATCTTAGCTTCATTCTTTTGTTCCTACACTATTTCATTTTCAGAGAGTTGAATGACATGAACCATTGTTACTAGTGCAGGAATAGAATCTGCTTTGTGCTTTTGGTGTTACAGCAAGTTATAGTATGTCATGAAACAAAGAAAAAAGTTGCGATAAATATTTGCAATGTGTTGTAGTTGTTTAAGCAATTGAAAGAGATTTTGCTGTATATGCTGAAATTTTAAAAATGGTGTCACATGTGTAATAGAAGTCATTGTCACACTAAAGTGCAATCCACCAAAATTATAATTACATAAAGTACAGAAATAAATCATTTCAAGGGGTGTTAAAATAAGGCTAAAGACTTTATATGTAATCATGCACAATCTGTCATTAACTTTACAGTGCTAACTCAAAGTTTAGTATTATTAGCTTGTATTAGTTGTCCCACATAGAACTGTAGGCTTTTTCTTTTACTTTTAATTTGTCATATTTCTGAGTGAAACAAGATATTTAAAAGGTTCATGAGCTGCATTTTTATAATGTTTCTTGGGGAGCACTTATAATGCTTGCACTGTACATCAAAAACTGCCATCATAGAAATAAATGGCATTTTCTACCCTGATTTTAGTTCTCAGATTTGAACACTGTTTAAATGGATGGATCTCTTTTAAAACTTCAATGTAAAGACCCACTGCTATGATTAGCCGGCATCTTCGCATCTAAACAAAGTATTATACCTGGAGCTCTTTTGAAAACTTTTACACCTGCCAAGATTAACTAAGAATGAAAAGTGTTGATTATAATAATATATTTAGATCTACTCCCATAAAAGGTTGCAGTGCTGAGCATTGTAGCCGATCACAGTCATGTCTGTTGAATGCAATGATCTCAACAGACTCAACAGATCTCTTAATTTTTTGCACTCTCACAAATGCTTTCATCATAACTAACAGAGTACAAACAGTGTAAATAAGAAATTCACTAAGCATTGTAGTTAGCATCATTGAATATAATAGGTGCAGAACTCAATGCACTGATAGACTCGCTCTGAACTTGATCTCAAAATGCATAGACAGTCTGACTTTGTATAGTAGTTAAAGTTGGGATATGGTCAACAATATTATTACATATCTAATTATAAGCAGATGTACTGTATAGGGATGAACCCGAAGCTCAATACCTTATTTGGAAAGGCACGGAAAATGGGAGATGGGAGGAAAAAATATATTTCATGCTTTTGCATTCTCTCGCAATTATATAGTTGGGTAATTGTACTGTATATAATTTGCGGGCATCAGGGAGCCTCTATCAATATGGAGAGTATTGAAATCATTTTTGAATGCATGCTCACTTTTCACTTTCGCTTTTAAATTTGTGATCATGCGTATGCCTACTCTGTGGGTCTGTCCAAAACGACACCCTAAATCCTCACAGTCTTCCTCTGAGTCCACATTTTGATGATGTAATTTGGCCACAGCATGGCCGAACACAGTGTAACTACCGCAGCAAACCTAACAATGTCCGTTTAGGGGCTCTGTAGAATGCATTATTCATTTTCTGTGGATTTTTTTTTCTGTGGATTTCCAAATAAGGTATTCGGCTTCAGGCACATCCATAGTACTGTATGTATAATGTAAAATCATATATGTATAAGTATACTGTAGGACTTGAGAACTTTTGACTTTTGAAGAAAAATAAGAATACTAGAGAGGTCACGGTTGTGTGCGAGACATTTCACTCTTGAATGCCTTCAATGCTCTGTTTATACCTGGTAAAAAAAAGATGCATTTTTTGTTGATCCTTTCACAGCTGGACAATGCTAAATACAGGTGTAAATGGGGTCTAAAGCATTTTGGTTTAGTCCACTGTTGAAAGCGTATTTAACTTTTTTTTCTGACTTTCCGTGTTTTCACTGGTGTAGAGTAGGAGGCGATATTACGCATCTT
The DNA here is from genome assembly GCF_001515625.1 of Sinocyclocheilus rhinocerous. Taxonomy (NCBI): domain Eukaryota; kingdom Metazoa; phylum Chordata; class Actinopteri; order Cypriniformes; family Cyprinidae; genus Sinocyclocheilus; species Sinocyclocheilus rhinocerous. The sequence continues at coordinate 126,283 of NW_015645056.1, forward strand.
CTGAAAGAGTAATGAATGTCTCTTGATCAAAACACAGTGAAGAAGCAGCAGACACAAGCCTTATGCATTATTCATTTTCTGTGGATTTTTTTTTCTGTGGATTTCCAAATAAGGTATTCGGCTTCAGGCACATCCATAGTACTGTATGTATAATGTAAAATCATATATGTATAAGTATACTGTAGGACTTGAGAACTTTTGACTTTTGAAGAAAAATAAGAATACTAGAGAGGTCACGGTTGTGTGCGAGACATTTCACTCTTGAATGCCTTCAATGCTCTGTTTATACCTGGTAAAAAAAAGATGCATTTTTTGTTGATCCTTTCACAGCTGGACAATGCTAAATACAGGTGTAAATGGGGTCTAAAGCATTTTGGTTTAGTCCACTGTTGAAAGCGTATTTAACTTTTTTTTCTGACTTTCCGTGTTTTCACTGGTGTAGAGTAGGAGGCGATATTACGCATCTTCTGAAAGAGTAATGAATGTCTCTTGATCAAAACACAGTGAAGAAGCAGCAGACACAAGCCTTCCCATACTGTATGTAAGCATATGCATGTGTAAAATAACACGATCATAAAGTATTAAACAGCATATTAATCAAAACTGCATTTAGACGTTACAGAATGAAATGGCGATCCAGGCAGTGGTTTAGGACTGTGGTTTATAACAGTGACGGCAACAAAATCAGCAGACTGGATGAATAAAAATGCAAATTCACTCTCTGACAGTAGGTGGCACTTTTGATCCATGTAACATGGGTTTGTTCAGTCAATAGTATTTGTCTGCCACACTCTCCGTACTTGAAAAAATAATGTCAGGTCTGATTAAATTAAACTGGAGTGTCTCAAGGATACAAACAGAAGTGGTCACAAGAGATGCATTTGAAATGCAAGGTGGAAACAGTGTTCATCTTGACTTGTGATTGGATCATTGAAAATGCATCTTTATACCAGGTGGAAATAGAGTATAAAATTTGAGACTACACAAAATGGGCTTTTGTTGAAGCTGTGTCTTTAAAGTCAACACAAAACCCTTTTTGTTTGTGTTTGTGCACAATTAAAAATGTCATAAAAATATGTCCTTATGAACTTTTAGCATAAAATGTTATAACTGTATCAACTTTCCAATAAAAAAACAAAACAATACTTTTTAACCCAGGGTTTGTTCTTGTACTGGACTGCTTTTCATGATCCAGTTAATTCTCAATGAATTTTTTTGGTTACACTTTATTTCGATAGTCCACTTTAGACATTCTATTAACTCTAAGTAACTTTGTAACTACATGTCAACTACATGTCAACTAATTCTCATTAATTTGCAACTACATGTCTACTAACTCTCAGAGTAGACTTAGGGTAGGTTTAGGGTTAGTAGAATAAGTTGACAAAGAAAGTGTTAGAAGCCTGTTTCACATCAGATTACTTAAAATCAGTTATGAATGCTATTTCATGTTGGCTTTCAACTACAATAGAAACATGCATGTAAAAGGCACACAAGATAACAGTGCTTTGAAAGCTATGCATTGTTACAGTGATTGACACTTTCTGTTCTGTCTGAGTATATCGAGCAGATAGACCAGTAGAGATTGTAGCACTGTCACTCAGCTAAATGTGTCCAAGTGCCAGAGAAGCCACTTAGTGGAGGAGGGTATTCATGTTTTGCTGGAGTGGGTGGGTGGTGCAGGTTCTGGAGTGGTGGAATTCACTCTATCTAAATGTTAATCCTGCTTTGTGTTATAGAGGGTTACTGCATGCCGGAGTGGGATGGCATCGTTTGCTGGCCTGAGGGACTGCCTGGAAGGATGGTGTCCACTACCTGCCCGGAGTACATATATGACTTCAACCACAAAGGTGAGCTTGCAGCCGCTGACCTGTCGCTAACTGGTACGTGTCTAATGCACACGGTGCTCCCTTGACAATAATGGACAACCTCCAGCATGCACATATTTGGAAGCTGCCACCTCCAAAATCTGTGCTTTTCTCCTCAGTTCATCATTGTTGGCGCTCCAAATTCTTGTCTCGTCTTTCAGACAAACATTTTGGAATATTTCCACACATTTTTACATGCTTGACTTGTATTCATAACAAAAACAGGGTGTGTTTTCATAAAGCAGATGTATTGTGGACCTGGACAGTGAACTGAGAACTAGCAGTGCTGTTCCTAACTTCATTACATTTACATTTATTCATTTAGCAGATGCCAAAGTGACATGTAACCATGAGCAAATAATCCATGGGAGAAAACAATACAAACCAACCCAGGTTCATTGGAAATACGTGCTTGAGGCGACATTTCTGCAACACAGATGCTACATACCTTACTGCATGTTTTGCAGCAGATTCAAATTTAAATGTCCAGTGGGTGGCGCTAAAACGCGCATTCAATACGTGACCGTGGCCACATATTTATTGCATTGGTACAGGCATGTATTCTGCTGATGCAACCCTGCCATTTTAATTCCTTATATGCACATTTTAACTGTTTTGTCGAACCGTCATTTAACAGGGTTCGAAGCGCTTGACCTCACAAGTGCCACGCTGTATCACGTGAGCTACAGAGGAAACATACTGCATTAGAAAACGCATATATATGAAGCTGTATATGTGATGCTAACTTTCAAAACTATCAATTTTCAAAGCTCACAGCATGTTAAAATTGTTTTGAAGTCATAACATAATATTGTGCAAGGAATTGTGCGAAAATTAGGCTTTCTTATTCGAAATTCTTGTGTGAAAAGAAATAAAAGTTGTTGGAGTTTTACTGCTTCCAGTGTTCATTTCAACTGGAAACTACAACAATTCGTACATATAGGTACGTTTTTGAGTTTTGCAGAAATGTAGGTAGAGGCACATATTTCCAATGAGCCTGGGTAGATACAAACAGTGCTACTGTAGCTTTACAAATTGTAACTGAGTAGGGTGGTGCTATTCTACAGCAGTAGCTATGTTTCCATCCAAAGATGCGAATTTAACTTGTGCGCAAAACTGTTATATCGCATAAAACATTTGCGAATAAAGCACCGTTTCCATCCAACGAGTCAAAGAGAACAAAATCGTCACTTCCTGATAAACTGGCACTAAATATATCTAAGAAAATTAGGAGAAGCCACACTCTAAAAAATGCTGGGTTAAATATAACCCAGCGCTGGGTTATATTTAACCCAGCATTTTTTAGAGTGCACTGAATATGATAATTTTCAAATGTAATAAATTACTTGCGCTTCAGAGAGAGCAGACGTAACACAATAAATGCGGTCATTGCTTTTAGAGGTGGATGCCTGCTGTTTGGGAACGCAGTCATGTAAGTCAGTAATTATACAGAAATACTTTGATGACAGACTTTACTCAGGCATTTCAGAACGACCAAAACAACATATAGATGCTGTGAACGAGATCGGTCCGATGGTTAGTCAAGTTATCCCGTCTCATAGCGCAAAGTCACATGACTTTTTCAATGCGCATGGTGGAATTTATTCGGTAAATGTATTCCGTCGTAATTTATGCACATTTTTTCTTATCGGATAAAAAGTTTATCCTACTCAATTGTGCGCATGCGATTTTTATGCGCATTTTTAGAATTTATGCGCATCTTGGCGTTTCCATCCAGCGTTTTTTTATGTGATAATCCAAAACGCACATAAAAATAGGTGGATGGAAACATAGCTAGTGTTTGAAGGAACACATTACATATAATGGATGTTATGCAATTAGACAGCTATCGGGAAAGAAACAATAGAGCTGTTTGTAAGTTCATTCATTCACTCATTTATTTCCTGAGAACCTATTTCCTATTTCCTTTGTTTCAAAGAGTAATTTCCAAAATCTGAAGAATGAGTCCGAATCTGATTTGAACATTTGTTTACAACACTCACAAAAGATCCTATTCATCATTTTGATATTTCATAATTTCAGTATAAAAGATGGGTAGAATTTAGGGACCAGTTCTCATTATAGCATAATACACCTAATAAACTCTTAATTTGCTGCTTATTATCAGTTAGTAAAGTAGTTGTTAAGTTTAGGTATGGGGCGGATTAAGGGATCTAAGATATGGTCATGCAGAATAAGGCATTAATATGTGCTTTACAAGTACTAATAAACAGCCAATATGCTAGTAATATGCATGCTAATAAGCATCTAGTTAGTTGTTAGTAAGAATTGGTCCTTATTAGTGCTGTCAAACGATTAATCGCATCCAAAATAAAAGTTTTTGTTCACATAATATATGTGTGTGTACTGTGTATATTTATTATGTATATAAGAAAATGATTTCTGTATTTAAGAAAAATGTTATGTTTATATAATATATATGTATTTATATATAATATAAATTAAATGAATATAAATATATACATGTAAATATTTTCAAAATATATGCTGTATGTGTATTGGTCCTTAAATAAAGTGTTACCGAATATCCTAGAAGGCTGACAAACTCTCATACTTTTTGATGCAAAAAAGCACCTAACACATAACTTCCCATAAAAAAGTATATTTTCTTATGTTTACACTTATATGTTTTATTATTAGTATTGCAATAGGTGAAGTTCTCTAACAGTGGTAATAACAGATTTTGAGCAAATTTGAATGATTTGCAAATTTGCTTTCCAAACAACAAGCTTGCTAAACAGTGTTTGCAGTAGAGCTTTAGAGATCCATTAATTACACTAGAGACCTACACATGAAAACACTAATTGGACATCTTATTCAAATCTGTCCTCAGTGGTGGCTGTTTTTTTTTCTTTTCTTTTTTTTTTTTATTCTTTTTTGCTTTCAGCGAAAAGTATAATTGCAGCATTTTCTCGCATTATCAGAAAAATACGTTTAGCTTATCAATATTAATTACGTCACTTGACGCTCCAGGAAGGTTACAGAGCATCGTGCCCATGACTCAATTAATATTCATGAGCCAACCACTGATGGAAGTTGTATTGACCAATTTAGAGAAGA
>NW_015645056.1:131979-178072 GCF_001515625.1 Sinocyclocheilus rhinocerous
TTAGTGCTGTCAAATGATTAATCATGATTAATCGCATCCAAAATAAAAGTTTTTGTTCACATAATATATGTGTGTGTACTGTGTATATTTATTATGTATATAAGAAAATGATTTCTGTATTTAAGAAAAATGTTATGTTTATATAATATATATGTATTTATATATAATATAAATTAAATGAATATAAATATATACATGTAAATATTTTCAAAATATATGATGTATGTGTGTGTATTTATATATACATAATAAATATACACAGTACACACACATATATTATGTAAACAAACACTTTTATTTTGGATGCGATTAATCGCGATTAATCGTTTGACAGCACTAGTCTTTATATAATTGGTCCTTAAATAAAGTGTTACCGAATATCCTAGAAGGCTGACAAACTCTCATACTTTTTGATGCAAAAAAGCACCTAACACATAACTTCCCATAAAAAAGTATATTTTCTTATGTTTACACTTATATGTTTTATTATTAGTATTGCAATAGGTGAAGTTCTCTAACAGTGGTAATAACAGATTTTGAGCAAATTTGAATGATTTGCAAATTTGCTTTCCAAACAACAAGCTTGCTAAACAGTGTTTGCAGTAGAGCTTTAGAGATCCATTAATTACACTAGAGACCTACACATGAAAACACTAATTGGACATCTTATTCAAATCTGTCCTCAGTGGTGGCTGTTTTTTTTTCTTTTCTTTTTTTATTGTATTCCTTTTTATCAATAATTCAATCCATATTTGTAGCACTGTTTGATGCTAATAGTGGCAAACATTAATAATTTCATACGCTGTGGCTCTATGCTGTCAGACTGATTGAGAAATCAATACACAAATGTCCCAAATGAAGGCACGGTTGCTTTGTTAGAGTATGTGTTGTGCTGTATCCACAGGACATGCGTACCGGCGCTGTGACATCAATGGGACCTGGGAGCTGTCGTCAAATAACAACAAAACCTGGGCTAATTACAGCGAGTGCACCAAATTCCTCACCCATTATAACCAGAACCAAGAGAGGGTAAGACCTTCCACCTTACAGTTGCTGTTATCGACTGAAGTCAAATTTGCCTCCACAAGCATTTTTAATATGTAAATTAGATTTAAAGTACCATCACCCAAAACTGTATATTCTGATTGTTTTCTGATTAATTCAGAATATGCCTCATGGTGTCTGCTATAAGTGTTTTCTTGCACATTCTGACTGAACTGATTAAGTATCCGATTCACTAAGGAATTGTGTAGGCAACTTGACCTAGACAAATTACATTGAAGCAAACAAACATATAAATGGATGCAATGATTTAATTAGTAGTAACAGTTCCATATTAACATCATGTCAATGTCAAGCACAAATGAACATTCAACTCCAAAAGGTCTTTCCCTTGACATAAACACATAAAATAGTACTTAATTTCATATTATTCAATATTTACTGTCCTAATCCAGCCCTATGCAAAGAATACTGTTAACTAAACATCTAATTCCCAGTTTCCGTTAATGCAGCAAAAATGATTCATAGTCACAACATAAGTGGATGAAGTAAACTTGAGTTTTACATATACTGTACATGGATTTAAAGTGGACAAAACGTTCAGCAATTGTGTTGCAAGAGTCGCAACTGATTAATGAATTGCCCCCTTAGTGTTTAAATTTTGATTTGGTCCTTACTCAAAGCTGTCATGTCTTGAGAAGACATGCAGACTTGGAACAACATGAGAAGACTTTCTTTCATATTCCTATAGATGTCAAACCACATCGTGTGAACACAGTTCATTAGTCATCAATGTTAACACTAAAGTTTTTTGTTTGTTTAGTTTTGTTTAGATTCGTTTCTCTCATCTGTGTGCTTTTCATTTTGGTGTCGACGGGCAAAAGGCTGAGCTGTGGGCTGAACTATTTATCATTTAGATGAGGAATGCACATCAGCTAAAGCCTCAGTGAAAAACTATTCCACTTCACAAGTCTGAACTGAATTTAATCAATGGAATCAGCATAATCAATGTAGTTCACCAAAAACTTGTAATAGAAAACGTCTGGATTACTGAGACGCTGTGTAGATACTCTCTGTAGCTGCTTGGGTTTGTGTACTGTATATAGCAGAAAATCTGACATGATTTAAGCTCATAAGTGTCCTGTGATGTGTGTGTTATGGTCTCTCTTCAACACCATCAGCTAATGAATCAGTGTGATTCTCTAGGGCTTCAGACGTTGTGGCCACTGACATGTTCCTGTTGCATCATTATGCAGCATCCTATGGGTTACGTTCTAGACGTTCTATTATGGCAACGTGCTAAATGAGAAAAACACTGAATAGGCATTACATTACACAAACCTTTAAGGCTGCAATGTGGCTATAACATTGTTTTCAGAAGCTGCATCTGAAGTTGCATTAGGTATGTTTACGCAGACTGTTCAGACTCAGAGGTGGCATGAATGCATTTATACTGCTAAATGTAAATGATACTCTAAATATACAACTAAAATCACCAGTAGGTGGCGGCAGTGATTAGGTGAGCCATTCAGTCATTCATTCAACTGATTCATTCAAATGGCTCATTCATTCAGGAAAAACATCTCCCTTGCTCATATGATTTTGCTAAATTGTATCGCATTATATAAAGGTAAGACAAAAACCCAAATCTTGAATTTTAGGGGCATATTAAGGCATTCTCATAGTCGACATCACAGAGTCAAGTCGTTCTGCATCATGTTTGCCAGCAACTGCATGCAGTGTAAGATCACGTACAGGTCTGGGCCATGCTAATCTTTTTATATATATTAAAATATATTTTAAATCTATGCTAAATATATATTGAAAACAGTGAAGCTCAATAAAATATAGTTTTTAATTTATATTATATATTATTATTTTTAATAATATAGTTAGTTTCAAGCCTCATATGGCATATGAATGTATTTTCTTGGATTGAAATATATGTAGGGCAAAATATATTTTAAAAAAAATAATTATTTATATTTTTTAAATATATTATTTTTTGCATGTATTTATTTATTTATATTTTTATTCTTTATTTTTTTGGGCCATTAGTTAAAATCTATATGTGCCAAGCTGTAATATCCACTTGTGTTGGACCTTACTTAAAAATACTCTTTAATAGCAAGCTCTTCATTGTTTTGTCTGGTTTGGGTCACATCCTGCTCTGTATTTTCTGTATTTTCCTGCTCTGAATTTTGCTCTCACAATTAAGTTTAGATTAATGACTGCTTTACTCTGTGATAGCTCTGATATATCTACCACAGGATAATAAAGTCTAAAAGATTGCATATTTTATATGCATACCACTCATCTTTAGTTCCACAATTTGACATGAATAGATCAAAATGAGTAATTTTTCTGTATTATGTGAATTTCCTGATGAAGTGGATCATTAAAGTAATTTGCTAAAATTCAGTTCTGACATTTACTGTTACACATCATTGCTCATATCTCATTTGTTCATCCATCATTCAGGTCTGAGCAAGCTGTCCCTTTACAATCATTAGTTCTGGATCAATGTATTCATATTCATAACAATTCTGTCACAAAGGCTTTACAGATCCTTGGTTGCTCTCCGCACAAAAGTTATTTGTTCAAATGTTCAAATAGTCAATTATGGTTTCCAGTTTTTTATTTGCCACTTTTTTGGAAGATACTTTCCTTTGATCTGTAACACGGTTGGGTGAGTGTAGAGATCTATATTTTGAGGTCATGCCTTTTTGCTTCCCAAGTCCCAAGAGCCACTTCTGCAGTTAATGAGAAATGCATCCATGCAAATGAAACGCTTTGGAGAGCAGCGACTCAACAGCACAAACACAGCGCTGGGTTTGGCCATCGCATCTCATGCTAAATGTTAACAGCTGGCAAATCTCTTGTTCTATCAGCTCCAGATTGCTCTCCTCTAATGCACACGACTGACCCAGCTCGCTCAGTTAGTGCGGTTGCGATGTGAACTTGCTCGGCTGCCTACAGCCTGAAGTCATCGCAGTTGAAAGCGTGGCCGCTCGCCGCTCACCGCTCAGCTTTTGTCGAGTCTCTGAACTTCCAGACAAACAGTTTTTGCAAGAGTCTGTGAGCAGACACCTTAGTCACCGGGTGTCAGCTTGCCCTCCAAATAAACAGTTGCACTTCTGGCAGAAAAACCGCCAAAGGCAGAGATTGGATAGGTAATTCCTTCAGCAGCTCTGCTTTTGTTTACACGCCAAAAGATGCGAATGTTTGAGCTTTGAGTTTAAGCCCAAACAGAAATTAGACACCGCCGGCGTGCGTTTTCATGTGGTGTAAATATCAGTAAACATAAAGAAACTGGGATTGTTTCAGACAAGGTCATAATATACTGTATTGAGATGAAGAAATAATTAAAAGGTTCCAGAGTTTGAACTATAGTCCAAAGAAAAATAGAAGATAATGTGCTTTTAAAAGCATGTTAGGGCTGCTAGTGTTATCAATAATATGAAATGCATGAATTGCAGGGATCATAAATTAAATTTTTTTCATAATACTTCCTGTGGTGCACTTACAATTTTAGAAGGATTTTTTTTAACAACAAAAACAATAATTTAATCATTTAAAATCATTAAAAAAAACAACATTAACCCATTATACCCTGATTTTAGTTTAAAGGAATATGTCTTCATATCATATTTAGATGTCTTGTTGAGTAAAATGTTGCAGCTCTAAGCATAGATCATTGCAGTCATGTCTGTTGAGCAAACGAATGCAATGATCTTTCTCAATTTCTGCACTCTCATGAATGCTTTCATCATAACTAACACAGTGCAAGAATGTAAATAAGAGATCCACTGAGCAGTGCAGACAGTGTCATTGATTATATTGGGAGTTTCTTTCTGTAAATAATTGAATCATGATTTAACCCATATTTTTACGTGTATTTTAAATATATTTCAAAATGTACAAAAATAAAAATGGCCCAATTTTTTTATTATTAAATATGTAAATATATTATTGATGTAAATGTATTTTCTGTCTTTTTTTCTACCCATTTGTAAAAATCTAAATATATATTTTAAAAGCATAAAAGCACACTGTAGTAGGGTTTTTCATCCACATTTGATTTTAACCTAAATGTAGGCTACTGTAAGATTGGAAATGTATTTTCCTGCCCCTAAAATGATAAATTATACAATTAACAAAAGCAAAAAAGGCCTCTAACACTAGCTTGCTCTATTCTTTTTCTATTCTGAATATCTGTTTTCTTTTTATTTATTATATAATTTAAAAAAAACTTGCTACATGTACTGCGTTAAACTAACTGAGAATTGTCATAGCACTTGCGTATCATTGGTCTTTTGTTGATTTTGATCGCTTCCATTGTCCTCATTTGGATAAAAGCGTCTGCTAAATGACTAAATGTAAATGCTAATTGCAGCTATTTCGTTTAGTTATTTTTTTTATTCAATTGTCAGTCCTAATACATGTTCAATATATATTTTGATTATGATATGATTGTCTGTTTTATACGCCCATTCTGATATTCTTGCTTGAACATCAAGACCTACAGCTGTTTTCTGTTCTGTTCCCGGTGCTGTTATTTGTTAGCTCTTGTTCTCACTTTCTTATTTTTGTCTTTATTCTCAGGAGGTTTTTGACAGACTTTACCTGATCTACACCGTGGGCTACTCCATCTCTCTGGGATCACTTATGGTGGCGACAGTCATCCTAGGATACTTTCGGTAAGAAAAACCCACCTCCTTATTTTCACAGAAAGAATTGACGAAGCCCTTCACAATGAAGAATTTTAAAAAAGCAATTTTAAGGGCTTTTTCCTCAGTCTGGGGGCTGTGCAGAAATGATATTGCTTGGACAAAAATGGCACATCAAACAAGACGTCTATGCATAAAATATTCTGGCATTGTCTTTTTACTTGATGTTTTAGATTTTTTTATTTTTCTCTTTGATTCATAGAGTTCTTGCATAGAACTTGCCAGAAACATGCCAGCGTTCGCAGCTTTAACACTACCATTGTTCCTGCTGAACAACAGAACTATTTTGCAGAGATTTCAGTGATTTTTTTGGCTAAGTAGTACTTTTTTGTCAATTTGTAAAACAGTTAGGCATAGACGAAATCAGAATTGAGATATATAAACTCGCAGATGCATGAAAAAAGTCAGAATCACAAGATATAAACTCAAAATTGTGAGAAAAAGTCAGAATTGAGCATTTATATCTTGCAATTCTGACTGTGTTTCTTGTAAGTGCAAGTTTATATTCCATAATTATGACTTTTTCTCACAACTGTGATTTTATACCCCCAAAATTCAGACTTTTTACTTGCAATTGCAAGTTTATATCCAGCATTTCATTTTTTCCTCACAATTGTGAGTTCTTATCCTGCAATTGTCACTTTTGTCTTGCAAATTGAGAGTTCAGCGCCAAAACACTTTTTGCAGTGCTGCTTTTCCTCCACAGCATTTGCTGCTTAAATATTGCAATCTGTCAATAAATACAAAAGAAATTTGGATTGCTTAAACACCATGGAAGTGTGAAATTGGTCTTAATCAGTGTTCTTAGACTACAATCTAAATACAATATACAGGCCCCATTTTTTTTTAATCGATTTGTTTACTTGATGCGAGTTTTATGATATCCACATGTAGACCTCATGATGATATAGATGCATTTATCAAAGACTCCAGCTGCCGATGTTTACATACTGGTTTGATGGAGAAATGATTTACAATAAACTAAATTACTTTGAGTCATTTTTTTTAATGTTGAGTTGATGTGTGCTTTTATGGTCATGAGACATGAGCAGAACAAGTGTAAATCATTTGTAAAACCCATTTTAGCAATACTTAATAGGTTTATAGTAACAAAGCACTTATAAATCATTAGCAAACTATTAGTTTATGTTAGTTAATTCATAGTTTATAAACTTTTTGTCCCTACATTGTTAATACATTATTTTGCTACAGTATGTACAAATAATTAGATCATGGAAAATACTAAATGAAAATCATCTTTATCAGACATTAATTGCTAATTGCATTAATACAAAGTATATGAAGTGTTCAGATGCAAAAGCCTCTAAAAGCCATTTGAAATTTTCTTCTAAAATGAGCATTTTACTCAGGCTCAGTGCACGTTCAGTAATTTCACTTTAATGGCAATGAATAGTTTATTTGAAAAAAAAAACTGAAATAACTGAACATAAACATAGGAGCCTGAGAAAAATTTTAGAAGAACATTTCAAATGGCACTTAGGGGCTTTTGCATCTGAACTCTTCAAATATATATATATAGTTTGCAAATTAATACTTTATTTGCAGTCTACCAAATTTTACCTAAACTGTCACATTTGATCTATGCATGGCTTTGAATGGCACGTTCTGCTCGTGTTTCAGGAATAAGGCACAATGGTTCAGGAGTTAATGTTTTTGCAAGTGTGCTGAAAGTGACTATTTTACATTTAAAACTTCAATAAAACGTTGTGTTTTGACTTGACTGAAGCGATAACTGTCACATTTGATCTATGCATGGCTTTGAATGGCACGTTCTGCTCGTGTTTCAGGAATAAGGCACAATGGTTCAGGAGTTAATGTTTTTGCAAGTGTGCTGAAAGTGACTATTTTACATTTAAAACTTCAATAAAACGTTGTGTTTTGACTTGACTGAAGCGATCGGTTTTCCAAATGAACGGCATCAAATGAATGTTTCTCTAATAGTTCACCCAGCGTGTGTACTGGCCCTTTTTCAATATTAAGACATATGAGTGCATTTATTACTTTTGCATTCAATCGTTCCATTTTCATTGCTAATTAATGCAAAGAGGTTCCCTTCGTTATTTATCCAGCGGGCTTATTCAAATAAAGGGTCGGGTCGTGTGCGGAACGAGCTGCTGACAGGTACCAGATTAGCTTGACTCGGCTCCAGTGCTCCGTGTTTTTAAGAGCCAGCTCATTGCCTGGGCACCAGGAAATGCAGGTCAGGAAAATGACTTTAATAAGGGCTCGTTTGGGCTGCTGCTGATCTGCTGCCAGCGTTTCCATGCTCTGTGCTCACAGTGTCAGTAGTATGGTCTCAGGTGCATGGGTTCCAGGACATCAGCCATGCAGTACGGTGACTCTCAAACATTAGCTCCAGTGTTTGAGGCACGCTTCGAGAAGCCAGGATCTACACGGATCGGCTCTCCGGAGCTTCCCGATCAATAGTTCCCAATGGGACGGTGGTTAAACAGCAGTTAGTCTAATGACGAAGAGGCAAGCGATTCCACACAGCTGCTCTAAACCTCTCCAGAAGAGCGAGAGGAATAACAAAAATAAACCCAAAAGGTTTCATATTTCAAAATGCCTGGCTGAAAAAAAAAGAAACCGGACTGCACACCTGAAGTGTGCATTTTGCACATTTGCAGGTTTTAACCAATTTTTTTTTTTCCAAATTAACAAAAATCGGAATGGATACTGATCACAAAAGAAAATGACAATTATACGGTTCAGTTTGTGGTTACGATGACAAAAAGGTTTAAAAGTTACATTTTTAGCCTTAGTGATTTAACAATGCTCGTCAATGACAAAGTGATTAGGATGGCCAATCAAATTAAAGTAGGCGGGGTTTACTTTTCACAGAAGCAGAGCAGAATTGTCAGTTTTAAGGTTGAAAGAATTTGAGGTAAGATGGAAGTAGTAAAACATCTAATGTTTGACAACTGTTTTATGACAGAAATGTTAAACAGCTGTCAGTAATATCCAGTGATGCTGATAACTTTTTTTTTAGTTCAAATTTCAACGTTATGAATTGAAAATATGGTATCATTTACGTGATTCATGTAGTTCCTATCTGAATATGATGAGACAAGAAGCTTTTTGCATTGTCTACACACTGGGCATACAAATGAGAGATTTTATTAAACAAATTGGACGTGGTTGTGGCCTTGGTTGACTTTTTTTTTTTAGTGGCTTTAATTTTTGTCTAGCCATTTTTTTTACTATCCCTAATTTGAAACCAAGTTTTATTAATCCAATTTCTCCTATAGAACTTTCTGTAACACTTTTGATTAGGGAGCACATATTCACTATTAGCTGTATTTTCCCTCAATAAACTCCTAATTTGCTGTTTATTGGTAGTAAATAAGGTAGATTTTGTTGTAGATGTGTTTAGGTATGGACTAGATCTAATGGATCTAAATTACGGTCATGCAAAATAAGACATTAAAATGTGCTTTAAGTACTAATAAACAGCCAATATATGCTGGTGTCACGGTGTGGTGCGGGAGAGAAGCACGAATACAAAGAGGAGAACGATAAACAGTCTTTAATAATCCACATAAGGGTAATCCATATCAGGTAGACAGGGTTCATACTCACAGCTAACGTAGACAAGACCGGACAAAGAAACACTGAACTGAATACAACTTATAAGGTAGAGTAAATAAGGATAATTGACGAGTCACAGCTGAACATAATGACACAATCATTATTTGTTACCGAAATCAGTTGTAGTTGAATTAGTTGAAATCAGTTGAACATTTCTATAGTCAATATAAAATCATCCAGTTGTAGTATTTTAAAGTGTTTCTTTGGCTAAAAAAAAAAAGTTTTTCTGAGTGTGACAAAAATTATTTTTATAAATCCGTATGCAGTCATCTAGGGCTATCTTGATAGCAGATTTAATATAATGAGATGAGATAATGAGATCTTGATATGAAAAAAGGTCAAACACCATGATAAGCTTTAACAACACAAGACCTTATTCTAACATTTAGGGCAAGCAAACTAAACTGCTACTTATGCCACCTACACACTGCATTATTTTAGCCCTGATTTTCCACTCAGAGATTGAGATTGCCAACAAAATCACAAAATCAGATGCAAAACAGTGCTTGTTCACATGAGTAACAAACACTATGTTTGAATTATAATAGCCTTGATCTGAGAAAAGATTATTCACAATGATCGATAGTTTAGTATGAAAAGAACAGCATTTCAATGACTTTGGAAAGCCTTATTGGTAGTATTTCATGATTTTGCACTTACTGTTGATCTGCACGTCCTGTTGACAATATTGATTGTTTACAATATTGTCATATCTGTAGTGTTAACATGATATGAATATGTAAATATCATGGTTATCATCAATACGGTATATTTCAACAACTAGCAACCACTCAGTAAATCATACCAACAATCATAATAATATGGACAATTCATTTTGATCTTTAAAATATCACACACAATCTGTGGTGATTGTCTGGTGTTGGACCAAAGCAAACACCCACAATTATTAATGACCAGTGGAGGTTCTGAAACCATTTTTGAAATTGTTCTCTTACAGCACAAATTGATCAGTCACTAGCAACCACTCAGTAAATCATACCAACAATCATAATAATATGGATAATTCATTTTGATTCCATGCTATCTTTAAAATATCACACACAATCTGTGGTGATTGTCTGGTGTTGGACCAAAGCAAACACCCACAATTATTAATGACCAGTGGAGGTTCTGAAACCATTTTTGAAATTGTTCTCTTACAGCACAAATTGATCAGTCATTCTCATTCTCAAGGCATTTTAGTGCAGACATTTAGGTGCCTGTAGTCTTTTAGTTTAGATCAATACTGTATCATTTTGAGACAAAAGTGCCCTATGACATTAGCTCCGATGGCTAATGTGATCTCATTAATAAACATACAGTATGCATTTGGCTCTAGCACATGTATGGTTTTGTACGTTAGCATAAGCATTGAAACATACTGGATGGATATGTTGGCAGCATCTAAAACGCAAACATTTTTACACATGAACAACTGTAGGAATGTACAAATGTTTATGAATCTTTTCAGGTTTATTGCATACTGAATTGAGTTGGGAATATCCGTACAATAGTATATTATAACTAAAACATTTGTCACTGTGCATATTTACATTATATGTGAACTGTGCATTATATTATAACTTTTTATATTATTATTATGTGGTTAGCTTTAGGTAGAGGTGGCTGAAGGGCAAACTATCTATATAATATACCTGCACAAATATATTTACAATGTAATATAAGGGATTTGGTGTAGATTTTTAAACGTTAACAGCTGTAATGTAAATATTTCTTGCAAATACTTATGAATTTTCATGAGATCAGGCTGCAACGTCATTTCTTTCAGAGGACTGCAACAAATCTGGAGGAGTTTTTACTTAATAGACTTGCTCCGGTCAAACTAGTTTGAGAGAGTGTAGACAAACCGAAGGGAATTTGGGAAACACATGCTTGCAATTTTGTTTTTATAGCTTACTTTTTGAGCCCTACATTTTCAACATTTGTGCTTTCTGAACCTTTTAAATCCAAAGAATGTGTTACAGTCAGCGGCAGACTCATCTGGCTCTAATTAAGATCAGTATTGTTCTTCTAGCCTCTGTGAAAGGGCATGGGAGAGCAACTAAACACACACACACACATACACACAGCTCCAAGTATCTGCTATTCTACGGTACTAATCTGCATTCTACTGGTACATTAATCTGCAACATTGTGGTCTGTGATTTCATGTACCTTGATACCTCACACTATTTACACCTAATTACAAAATAACCCTTGTTTGACCTAATTTCTCTTTTTTATCTTTTATGTTTCAGGCGGCTGCACTGCACCAGAAACTACATCCACATGCACCTGTTTGTATCGTTCATGCTAAGGGCCATTAGTATATTTGTGAAAGATGTGGTGTTGTACTCTGGTGCCGCTCTGCAGGAAATGGAGAGCATCACTGTGGAGGATCTCAAATCCATCACAGAAGCACCTCCTGCCAACAAAACCAAGTTTGTAAGTGCAGCACACATACAATCATATCTATCAGTGAAGTCCATAACAGAGGAATCTCACATTGTGTTGTTGCCATAGTAGTAGTAGTTTGGGAGCATCGTTATCCTCTGAAGCCATTTGTTGTTGACTTGCTACTAAGACCCTCCTGTAATTTCCACATATGTGCGTAACCAGGAAACAGGGATTTCAATTAAGCTTTATGTGAATTAAATTAACTTCCTTTTTAATTAAACATTATAATTAAGACTATTATAGTAACTATGTTAGTTACTCAATACCTAGTAACAGGAAGGATTATGGATATTCTCATTTGGCATGAATATGGGTCCCAAGCCATATAAAGAGACTAGGATATAAGCCATCCAGCAGCAACCCAGTTCCCTTTCGATTGAGGTTCACACTGCATTTTGTCAGTAGCTGATGCTACCGGGAAACACCTTTTTTCAAAAATACTGATGCCCTATTGAATCACACCAGTGTCTCACACTGGCCAATGGCATTGGAGTGAGCCAAATATTTGAATAAATATTTTAATGCCGTCTTGCACATCATTGGCTGGCTTGCTATTTGATTTTACTTATGTTAATTGTGTAACACTTTAGTTTAGGGACCAATTCTCAATATTAACCAGTTGGTTATAGCATGCATATTACTAGCATATTGCTGTTTATTAGTACTAATAAAACACATATTAATGCCTTATTCTGCATGACCATATTTTAGATCCCTTAAGCCTACCAAGTACATAAACTTAACAACTACCTTAATAACTATTAATAAGCAGCGAATGAGGAGTTTAATGAGGCACATGTCATAGTTAATAATTTGTTAATAGTGAGAACTGATCCCCAAACTAAAGTGTGACCATTAATTGTTTACAATTTGTTTTAGTACTTTTTGGTTGAAGGTCCAAATTGTAGATTCAATGCAGCTTCAAAGGGCTCTAAACGATCCCAGCCGAGGAATAAGAGTCTTATTTAGCTAATTGATCAGTCATTTTCTAAAAAAAAATAAAAATTTATATACTTGTTAACCACAAACTTCAGGCATTGCGTAATCACGCTGAAAAGGTCACATTTTTTCCTAGCAGAAGAAATCGTTTAGGTGCAGCATGATTGGACACTGTTCCCCATATGATCAGCTATCAATGCAATGAACCAAATTCAAAAGTGGTAATTCTCGTAACTTCAGTTCCCAGAGATGAGGGCATGAAACATTGCATTTAACGGCTGTTATTGTACTTTAACTATCAGTAGAGCTTCCAGTTATTCCTCAGTCAATTCTGAGGATTTTGATAGGGTGAGAGCCGCTTCCATTTGGTGCGCTTGAACGCCATTGGCCAGTCCAAGACACTGGTGTGATTCAATAAGGCTGCAGGGTTTTTGGAGAAAGGTAGTTTCCCATAGCACTAGCTACTGACGGCACGTCTCGTTTCCTCATCTCACAGGTAACCCCTCACATTATCTTTCGAAACTTGTTTTAAATCATTCTTCACTATTAACTGTGCATTTCGATTTTTGAGGTTGAGTCAAGTTACACGTAGCTTGTATCTCAAAACCAAATGAAGGTGAAATAGGAACACATGCTTTTAATCAATATGTGCTGAATCGATTTTACTTTACCCTTCAAGATTGGCTGTAAGGTGGCTGTCACTCTCTTCTTGTACTTCTTGGCGACTAATTATTACTGGATTCTGGTGGAAGGCCTGTACCTGCACAGCCTTATCTTCATGACCTTCTTCTCAGACAGGAAGTACCTTTGGGGCTTTACTCTGATTGGCTGGGGTGAGTAAACAATCTTCTTCATGTAGACTCCAATACACAACAGGCTACAGACACCAAATCATCCAAAAGATTTAATTAATGCTTTCTTCGGACATCTTCTCCAGTTAGTTTGAAATAGGCTATCAACTAGGCTATCAATTTGTGTATCAAACAGATTTTTTAATTTACTCTTGACGAACAGCAACAGTTATTTTGAGGTATTGCTAATTGTTTCCAGTGCAGCACAGATGTGCTATATCTTTTGGAGACAGCAGCAAATGTGTCTGCCTTTGTGGATATACTTTTTACTTCACGGCTCCTGCATTGTACACACTGTGTGGAAAAGTTGGACATGCACAGCGCATACAATGTGGATGCTGTGGAGCTAAGCCACTTCTGTGTTGCTAATACCAGTGTTGCAGAGCCAAGGCTCAACTACAGACTTTTTTTCTGCTGGGCCAGTACTTCAGACTTATATAAATGCTTTGCCAGCCTTTTCACCACCACCAACCCAACAATGCAATACAATACAATACAATATTTGTTTAATTTATTATTATTATTATTATTATTATTGTTGTTGTTGTTATTATTTACAATACAAGAACAAATAAACTAATATAATTATTTATTAGTTTAATTACTTGCAATAATCACTGTAAATTATACAGAATGAGGGTTCTTCTGTATGTAGCAATTTGAAAGTAAAGGTCACTAAAGGTTTTACTAAACAGGTTTCATTAAACAGGTGTTCCTGCGATGTTTGTGACCATTTGGGCCAGCGTGAGAGCCACTCTTGCTGACACCGAGTAAGTGTTTGTGTTTGAAATTGTTTACCAATATTACCATGTGTACATTTATACAGGAAAGCAATATTAATTCAGCTTGTGGAACAAATAAAATATTCTCTATGTGGTAAACAATGTACAGTATGCATGCGCAGGACTTTTGCAAAAGACTGTAGATATAAAACACAGTATCTTTGTATACTATCTATTAAATATTAATAGGATGTCTGGATTGAGCTTTCTAAAAGTGACTGATCTGGTTTATGATATACAGGTGCTGGGATTTAAGCGCAGGAAACCTGAAATGGATAGTGCAGATCCCTATTCTGACAGCAATTGTTGTAAGTTTCCATAAATAAAAATGAAATTCATAAGTAGGCATTCATTATTTTGATGAAAAATGTTTTTATATTTTAAAATCATGAGAAGTGTAAACTCTGTCAACTGTGTACAAGTTTGACAAAGTTCTGTTGAACTTTCATGTGTCTCAAGTAAATTGCAAATATTATATTTATTTGTCTACCAGTTCCTTTATTGTGAATGCAGTTATTTCATGTGTCTGTTAGTTATATGTCTCAATTATGATCTATTAAATTAGTGTATATACTTTTCTCCCAAAGGTAAATTTTTTGTTGTTCCTGAATATAATTAGAGTCTTGGCAACAAAACTTAGAGAAACAAATGCAGGAAGATGTGACACCAGACAACAGTATAGGTAAGATTTTTGTTTTTGTTTTTTCAACATCTGATATATATATATACACTACTTGGGGTGTGCAGCGAAGCATGTATTTGTATCTGTATTTGTATCTGTAACAATCACAAAATTATTCGTATCTGTATCTGTATTCGGATAAAACCGGAAGTAGGCAGAGCTTGAACCGGAACTTCGTACAGTTACTTCATAAGACCGTTATGATTTTACAGCCTATCTTTTTTTTTCGTAGTTATCTCCGAACAAATATGCCATGTTTAACTAAAATAATTATTTTTTTTATGATTATAACATTTATTTAAATATCTTCTAACAGTCAGAGCCGATACCCTTGTATAGGCAGTGTTTGGAGATGCGGTTGTGCTTCGGGGAACGCAAGTACGAGTCCCAGCTTGGGGACCTTATGTGATCCGATAAATAAATATTTACTGTAATACTGTAATATCTTCTAATTAAAATAGTAAGGGTTCCTACGCAGTTAAGAAATATGGAAATTGATTTAAGTAATTTCCAGGAAATGCATGGAAAAAGGCAACTGCAACACTATTTTATTTGAGCTTATTTCATTCGTTTACACTCATTTACTTCACACACTTGTTGTAATTTTAGAGGTTTATGTAAAACAACATGCTTTCCTTTGGCTCACCGGTTGCTGCGCAGTTTGGAAAAGTATTTCACTTAAGTAATTTGCAGGTCTGGAAAAGTATGGAAAAAAAGAGAACAGAGTAGGCGGAGAAATATTTATGTTTCGACTATTTGCCCTATTCAGTGTTCTAAAATATGAAATTAATAATTTCTAAAAATACATTTATCATAGGCTACAAGCGGAGAGATTTCATGACAAACGTTTAGGGATCATTTGAACTAGGGGTTGAACGACTTCTGATTTTTTGAAGTCGACTTTTATGTGATGAAAGTCGAGTCGAAGTCGACTAGTCGCTGATGACGTCATTAATGAACAAATAAGTCTGGAGCTGTGATAAACACCTTGTGCACAGCTATGGCATATGACACAGCGCTGCCCACATGGCTATTGCTCCTATAACAGCTTTTTTATCAGTTATTTTGTCTTTGGGTCGTTATATTTCTCACAGATTTCTGCTCATTCTAAATCAGATACAGATAAAGTAGCACAGTAAAGATTACATTAATATGAATGCATTAGTGAGAGCGATTGCGTGTGTGAATTCATTCTACCTGGCAGCGTCTCTCTACTAGTAGTGAAGCTGTGGAATTTAGTTAAGAAATATATGCTTGAACTTTTCAGTTTCTAAGCTATTTTATTGAGAAATCACAGAACAGTGTTGACAATACATTTCCGCGCTGAATGACTCTGTGCGCGTGATGTAGGTGCTACTGTCTGTAGCCTATGTGTGTGCGTTACAGTGCAGCAGCGCATTAGATTAGAACGGCGATTAACTTACCTGTGCAATAAGCTGTTTAAAACGTGCATTCTCCCGTTCAATTTCGAGCATCCAGTAATATAATCACATGTCTTGTGGAGCGCTTTCAGAGTATGCATTTATTTGTCATTTGAACTGTTTGGAAACGGAGCGTAAATGTGGAAGTCCTTCAAAGATTTCTTATCCTGTTGCGCCCTCTATAGGACCAGCGACTAGTCGAAGTCGAAGTTGACTAGTCGACTAGTCGATTAGTCGGTGCAACCCCTAATTTGAACACGACTAAATTAGCTAATTCAAGGCGCACATTTTCATTACGCAGAACTCTTAAACGAGTCTTTTTTTGAATTTCACTAAACAAATGTGCATGTGCAACGCAAATCAGCAAAAGATAAAGAAGCAAACATGTAGGCCTAGTAGAAAATGTATATGTATCTTGGTTGATTATTAGCCTACTCTTGACAGAGAGCTGGTTTGGTTTTTGAGAGACCGAGACGCGCAGAGATCGCGTTTGATTGGCGATCGCGCTGTGCTTATTCCGTTCATTCGTGTATCATATCGTAGCCTATAAGGTTTAAATCATTGCCTTTTAAATATACACAAATAGTAGAACCTGTATGATGTAGGTCCTATTATTTTAGGTGATATTACTCTTGCCAAGCTCTGATTTCTGTGAGATGCACGGAGAGGCAACAGCAATGCGGTGTTTGATTTGCGCTCTTTTCATTCATAAAGTTTACATTCATTCACTTCACACACTCATTATTGCGTGAATTTAGAGGTTTGTGTAAGATATCGCGCTGATCCCCTGGCTCACCTGTGAATCTAGCAAACACCAGAGTGTGCGAGCCTCAGCCGAATATTCGGGCAGAATTATTCGTTATCCGTTATTCGTTTTTTAAGCCATTAGCCGTGCCTTTCCGAATAAGGTATTCGGCTTCGAACACACCCCTATACACTACCATTTGAGATTTTTTTATGTTTTTGAAAGAAGAGTTTTATGTTTACTATGGCTGCTTTTATTTGATCAAAAATGCAGTAAGTAATACAGTATACAGTAGTAATATTACTATTTAAAATAGCTGATTTCTATTTAAATACATAAAAAAAATTACAAATATAATATATTTAATTTATTATATATATTTTTCATTTATTGTCTTATATTTAAAAATATATAGTAATATTAAAAAAGTGTTAAATGATCCTTAAGAAATCATTGTAATTTGCTGAAGTGGAAACCATATCTTTTTCCCCCCTCAAGATTCTCTGAAGAATAGCCTTTATTTGAAATAGAAACCTTTTGTAGAATTATAATGCCTTTACTGTTATTTTTTTTATCAGTTTAATGATCCTTACTGAATAAAAGTGTCAATTACTTAAAAAAAAAAATCCTATTGACCCCGAACATATACTTCGGTTCTTCATCTTTTTGTTTTCTTTTTCTTTATGCCACAGAAAGCTGTTAAAATCGACGCTGGTCCTCATGCCGTTGTTTGGGGTTCACTACATTGTGTTCATGGCAATGCCCTATACAGAAGTGTCTGGGGTGCCGTGGCAAATCCAGATGCATTATGAAATGCTCTTTAACTCATTTCAGGTAATATTTCAAAAAGATGTAGACATTTAAAATTGTACAAAGGCACCAAAATATTTTATTATTACTTGTATAATTATATTTTAAATTCATGCTCTATTTTCCAGGGATTCTTCGTTGCAATTATATATTGCTTCTGCAATGGAGAGGTAAGAATTAATTTGTATTTAATTGTTTATAATTAATTATTTTCACTTATGTCGGTACATTCTAGACAGGCTTCCAGGTCAGTTTGTGTTTCAGTGGTTTTAAATAGCATGCACCTGCAATACTGGAGACTACAGATTCATGACCGCAGTCCTAGGACCCTAGCTTTTTGTTAGTAATTGCACTTTATACAATTTTATAGCACTTACTATTAAATTCTCAATTTGCATTATTAATTGTCCGAAACAATTTACTGCTTTAATCGTTTCATTTAATTGATATATTCTCTTAAACCCACTGAGTGATAATTCAAAAACCATTAATATGCTTATCAGTAGTTGTTGCAGTGTTGAAATGTTGAGAAAAGGCAGATTTTTGTAAATCCAGTGGTCAAATGCTGCGGTCACATGACTAGTGACTGGTCTTTGTGTGAATGTCCACAAAACGGACAGATTTTCTGAATGCATGTAAGCGATAGGCTATTTTAGAAAGGAAAATTTAAAAGGTGAAAAAGAAGAATTAGGAAGAATCAATCA
Organism: Sinocyclocheilus rhinocerous; assembly: GCF_001515625.1. NCBI lineage: Eukaryota > Metazoa > Chordata > Actinopteri > Cypriniformes > Cyprinidae > Sinocyclocheilus > Sinocyclocheilus rhinocerous. The sequence goes on from NW_015645056.1 coordinate 150,712, forward strand.
ATTATAAATAATGTATCAATAAAAAAGCAACTGTAATCTGATTATGAGTAGTTTAAAATGGAATCTAATTACAAGTACTTCATTTTTAGAATCTGATTACATAATCCAGATTACATGTAATCAGTTACTTCCCAGCTGCTTGTTTCATTCACATATATTCTCATTCTTATCACACTTTAGGTCCAAGCAGAAATCAAGAAGTCATGGAGTCGGAGGACGCTCGCTCTGGACTTCAAGAGAAAAGCCCGGAGTGGCAGTAACACATATAGTTATGGACCCATGGTGTCTCACACCAGCGTCACTAACGTGAACGCACGGGGCCCTCTGGCCCTGCACCTCACCACCCGCCTGGGGCCCGTCTCCCTCAACGGCCACCGGAACCTCCCGGGATACGTGAAGAACGGCTCGGTCTCTGAGAACTCCATCCCGTCCTCGGGACAGGAGCTCCATATACAAGAGGAAGAACCTTCGAAGAACTTCCAGGTGGAAAAAACCATCCCGGTGGTGGAGGAGGAAAGAGAAACAGTCATGTGACTTCACAAACCTTAATAAAGACGATGAAAAATGTCGAAGGATTAGAGAGTCCTTTGTTTCTCAGGATTTCCTCACAATTTGGGTTGTGAGACCATCTAAGATGTACAGTTGGACCTAATGGACCAGATATGATCCGTGTCTTTTAAAGGAGCCACAATGTTTTTGCAAGACTGGAAGCTACTTCAGGAACCAGGCCATCTTCACCAGCAGTATTCGGAAGATGTGAACAGATTTTAGCTTCAAAAATTGTGGTGAACGCATTGGGCAACGGTGAGTTTGCTTCAGGATCAAGTCATATAAAATATATGGCACTGTGGACCGTCAATTGTAAATAATGGCGCTTTTCCACTGCGTGGTACGACTCGGCTCGGTATGGCTCAGTACGGCACGGTTCGGCTCCGCCCGGTTTGCGTTTCCACTGCAGTTCAGTACCGCTTTAGAGTGGGCGGGATTATTCACATGTGGTTATAGTTGCGCTGCCTCTACTACCACGACTCCTAAAAAAACTTTTTCATTCTGCGTCGCCCTATCAAGCTCTCTCTGGATCCGCTCCTCTGCTATCAACAAGAGGAACGTCTGTTCTTCCGCAACAGACAACAAAACTTTTTGGCTGTTAAAAAAAGGTGCGCTCGTTCAAAACAGTTGCGTTCGATCCTTCGCTGGCTGTGCTGATTTAAATCTAGCGGTTCTTTTGTGTTTGTGTCGCAAGTTCGGTGACGCAGGTAGTGACGATTCTTTCCGGCCAATCCATGATCAGCAGAGTTTACACGTCACGTTTTGGTAACGGTACGGTTCACTTGGAACCCCAACCGAGGTGTAAGTACCAGGTAAAAAGTACCAGGTACCAGGTACTGTACCCAGTGGAAAACCCCCAAAAGTGAACCGTACCGAGCCGTACCATGCAGTGGAAAAGCGCCATAAGACACTCATATTTCAAAAAAAAATTTTTGATCAGCACTAATATAATGTTATTTACAGATGCGACTGCCAGTAGGGAGGACACTCTTTGTATTATGATAGCAGGTTTGTGTTAGTAGAATGTGATATTTCTATGTCTCTAAGCCTTGAGCGGTTGTGTCTTGTTTATCTATGTGTTTAATCAGTAGATTTGCCAAATCTTGCCAGACTGTATTTTTCTTCATGTGTGAATTCATTCTGAATCTGTGTAGATTTATACAGCACAAGCTTGCATTATTGCCAGTGATGATGAAGTGAATGTTGCCAGTGGTGAAACGTCAAAGAGTTTTGTTGTTAGGACCAACACATACTATACTAACAAGCATAAAAGAGAAATTCTGTCTGCATTTTTCATTTTCAGGGTCGTTTTTGGCTGCCTTAACCATTGCAATTTAGCATAGTTTATAATACTGTTAACTGTTTCCATTTTTATCACTAAGGCCATTTTTTTCATCCAAAGTGGAACATCGTCACATTGTCTGATCATGCATAAGCAATACAATAATTCTTATTAACAAGCCACATGATATAAGGCGTCATTCATATCTGAAGCACAAAGAGTGTGCATTTAGTGCTTAAAGTAAGGTGTGCATTCATAATCACAAACATGATTATATTGCCTTACAAAATATCCTTTAGCAGCACCCAGTATACCTTTCATTTCCTTTTTAGATGACATATTTCAAGTGTCAGGCCATGAATGAATAAAATACGCCTCTCATTCTGAGTAATCAATTAACAGCATCATTATGCTCTGTCCTGTAAGAGTTTTCAGGGAACTCTTGATCTCCATTAAAGGCATCATAAGAGCGGTTCACTGAAAACCCCTATACATTATCCTCATTATCGTCTAATGAATGACTGTCATATTTTTCACATCTAGACTTCATCCTGAAAAGGCTTTTATTATACCTGCTCATGCTTCACTCCACTGCCTCACATTACATCCAATCGTTTCATCTTAATGTTTCATGCATTACTGTAAATGAGAAGCTGAATATCATGTTTTACAGCCATAAGGAAGAACAAACTGAAGTCAGTATTGTAGGTTTAGAGGCTCATGGTCTGTTATGTGTAATATAATGCTGCTTTTTGTTACTCCATGTATATATGTGAATATTGTGTTTACACATTACACGAAAATGTCCACACAGTTATGAGCTAAATGTTCCTCTGCGTATGTTTTAGAATGTAATACTGATATGGAAAGACTGTAATCCAGGTTATGATTTTATATGCTGGCAGTTCAGCAGTACATATGCTGAAAAAAGCCTAAATTCAGTTGTTTTCATATTTCAAGCAATTCGTGTTTACTAGTCAATAAATTCATACCATTACGCAACAAAATAAACTTTAACAAAAGATATACATATGCATTCTGCTTTTCTTTACATAACAACCGTCTGAATTTGAATTTGAGGACAGATCAAAATGTCAACATTTCAATCATGTTTTTACCAATAAATGTAATCTATTATTTTCAGTTGTATTATTTATAAAATGTCATCTATTTTTGCACTTTGTATGCCTTGCTACTCAATAACATTTGAGATTGTTTGTTTTAGATATTAACAGGGATTGATTTGAAAATAACTGCTTGGATGATATTGAGGTTTCATGACAGATCAATCAGTCAAGAAATTGATCTTATTTTACTGCTTTGAATATCTCTGCTTTACTCATGTGCATATTTTTATTACATCCCATCATTCTTCATGTCCTCGGTAGAAGTGTTTTTGACACATTGCAACAACAAATATTTTACCCAAAACTGAATATTCTTTCTGCAAAAATTTGAATTTCTGTTGTTGTTGTTGGTGTTGTTTATATGTTAAGTTACATTAATGCAAACTAACTTTTCTATGTACACCAGTGTTGTATATTTTAGTGTTGATCATGTGAATAATAAATGAAAATGTATAATTAACAGAGACTCATTTATTGTCAATATTTACAATTTTACAGTAAAATAAATATGCTGTAATGTGCTTTTATAAATTGTCTTACAAAAAATACAAAATGGCTAATGAAAGTTTAGCACACACCATAAAGGTGACTAAGTGTTCACTTTTTTGCAGGCTTCTTGGCACCACCCTTGGCTCCACCTCCTTTCCCTCCTTTTTCTTCTCTTTTCTCTCCTCCTTTCTCTCCACCTCCCTTTTTACCTTTCCCTCCATCCGATGCCTCTTTCTTCGGTGCTCCTTTCTCCCCCTTTTCCCCTTTCTTCTTTGTGGTTTCATCCTTCTCTTCTCCCTTCGCTTCTTTTCCTTCTTTTGCACCCTTGCCTTCTTTTTCTTTCTTCTTTCCCTTCTCAGCATCAACCTTGCCCGCAACAGTTGGCACCTCCTCCTTCTCCTCAGGCTTAGCCGCTAAACCAAAGACGAAAGAAAGAAAGATCAGGATTCTGTCAACGGTACTGATATATTTCATGAAATATGGTAACGCTTTAGTTTAAGGACCAATTCTCACTATTAAATAGTTGCTTATTAGCATGCATATTACATTGGCTGTTTATTAGTGCTTGTGAAGCACAAATTAATGCCTTATTCTGCAAGACTATCCCTTAACCCACCCCTTTTTCTAAATTTAACAACTGCATTACTAACTACTAAAAAGCAGCAAATTTGGAGTTCCATGAGGTAAAAGTCATAGTTAATGGTGAGAATTGCCCTCCATTGCATTACTTGTGTGTGAAGCAATGTTATGCTCCTGGATAACAGTCACATTTTTGTGATACAACTTGCCAGAGGTTTACCATTTGTATTGTGAATATAAATTAGCTACAAAAAGTCAAATTATATTTCGTATTTATTTTTTATAGCCGGTTTACCTATGTTTTTGCCTATGCACAACATACTGAGCAGACAGGAGAAACACTGGTAGAGATGTTAACATGACAGCATTGTCATGTCAGTTAATTGGTTTCAGATTGATCAGCTGGCTGAGAGCAGCGCTGAAGACAAATAGATTGTGTTTCTGGCCTAAGCAGAAATACACAGAGCAACACTTAAAGCATTTTCAAAACATACAATCAGCTTTCTTCAACCTTTGATTCTATCTATATGCTAACGTTGATCTATGTTACAAAAGTGTTACGATTCCGTAAGTGTATTTTCTGATTTTAACAAAGCCTTTTCTCGCTTACAGAGATTTGGTTTGAGAGGCTTGAGATTGTCTGAATCGTTCTGCGGCTGCTCTGAATTCCATCAAACGTTTTTATGGGAAAATGTTCCAACTGTAATATTTTCCCTCCCGCACGTTCACCCTATGCACACAATCCCAGCGCATTCCTGCTCCGAGGGGCCATTCTTACCAGATGATTGATATCGGGACGTGTACAAGCTCTGTGAGACACACATGCTGCTTTCAAAAGAATAATATTTTTGTAATGTCTAATAGCATGCATTTATAATTGGACCAAACATGATAGAGTCCACATGTTAGACAATAAATGGATGTGCAACCCAAAACTTGAGCTAAAGTAACTCAACAAATGAATGAAATACTGTACGTATTATTTGTTACAAAACAAAACAATAGATGTTATGCTATTGAGGTCATCTTTTCAGTCCTGAAGAATAACAGAGGGGTTTTCTCTGAGGCTTTCAGCTGTTGTATGTCCGTGTGGATGATGGTGTCTGTGAGAGTCAACATTAAACCTCTGCAGTCATCTAACAACTAATGAGTCTAATAGCAATGAGTGGAAAACATGTCATTACAGAGCTTCATCATATCAAAAATTCCTGCTGTATAAATATTGGCAAATTAAATATACTGTAGGTTTTATTACTGGGTTTATTTCAACTCTGAAGCACAATTTTACAAATACAGTATATATGCTGAGTAACTTCACTGGAAAAAAATAAAAGATCTTTTGCTGTAAAAATTACCTTTAATTGTAACCTTAGTGTGTGCTTGGCTTACATTAATATTGATCTTACAACTATGTGTAAAATTTGAAGACAAACTCTGATCTAGCTTGACTAAGCCTAAAGTTTAAAATGATTTGAAAAGCTAAACGTTTAAAGGTTTTACTCAGAGAAGGTCAGTAAAATGCGTTAATCTTGCGTCATCAAATAAGTCTGTGCTATATGTTGTGTTATGTATGTGTTTCTGTACCAGGCCTGAACGAGGTGAACGAGGTGATCTAGGCATAATTGAAAAACTTTGTGGTTCACTTGTGGTGAGAAAGCAATCCGACCCAATTAACCAAGTTGTATCACAACAGGTAAAAAAGCAGCAGTGTCTAATTATGTGTAGTGAGTTCTTCACTCATCACAGCTAAAAACTGAAGTCATCTTAAAATGTCATTGCTCTTCTCCAAAACTGGTGCATTGTTAGATATAATTAAAGGCAGGGATTGGTTGAACTTTTTTTAAATACCGTACAGTTAAATACCGTAATTTCATTAACTGGTATAATGTTAATATACCAACCTATTGAAGTACTGAAATCTGTTTTGTACCTTTGTAATACACTGATAACCACCAAATGCAGGTGGTGATGAGAAAGTCACATGATGAACCAAAACCCATCACAAGCAGCTTTTAAATAATAACATATATAGAAGGTGCACAGTGTCATTCACACAAACACTAAACACCATCACGGTAACACACATGAAACTGAAATAATGCAATAAACATTCATTTAACAACATTAGGTGTAACACACAACCCTAATATACAAAACTGATAAGAAAAAACTAAGAAACATAGTTATTTCAGCAAAAAAACATCAAATTTAAAATGTAACGCAGGGAATTCTGGGAATGTCAATTTACGGTTATTCACTGTAAATTATACAGTCTTTTTTACTTCCAAAAACGGTATACTTCCGTAAAATTAATGTCCAATACATGTAATGTCCAATACAGTTTTTCACCGTATATAGTAGGGGAATTTACCGTTAACCATTTAACAGGTTTTTACTGTAGCATTTTTACAGTCTTTTACTGTTAAATTCACAGCATAGCAATCACTAAGTTAAGTGGTCTAAATGTATTTATGTAATCTGTGGAAGGCATAGGACCAAGAAATGTTTGTCTAATCATATCCCTTGGCCAGAGGACTACAATAGGATGTCCTACCTGCCTGTCCAGCCTGGTCTCATTGAATAAAGGCTTGGATTTATATGACACCATACTCTGTTTTTATTGACACACTCTATAGCATCACTCTTGAAGAGTAATTAGCTGGTGAAGTGGATTTACTTACTGCTGAGTTAACAAAAGTTATCATGTGCATTGTAAATGTTTAAAGTGGATATCATAACAAATGCCACCAGACTGGGAAGATTTTAAAATGAGCAGTTCATTCATAAATTTGTACGACATTACCTTCATGCTGTGGAAATACAAACAGAATGCAGAAGACAACGAGCACTGCAAGCGCTAAAAAGTGGCGGAGCTACATAAGGTCTATAGCATCAAATAACAAACTAAAAGATCATTTATTAGAAAAAAAAGAACACTTGGACATACATCAGTGTGATAAAAGCTACCTAAAAAAATTTAAAATGCAACATTATTACAATTTGATTTGATTTTTTAGTTTGGCTTACTTTGCATTCTTTCACATGGAGAGGGCAGGGTTTATGACCTATACTGCAACCAGCCAATAGATGGCGATCAAAATGTTTTGGCTTTACTTTTCAGGAAGTGTGCGTCACACTTGTTTGGAACGAAGCAAACAATCCTCATGTCTGAAAATGCCTTTAGTTTACAAATAAAGAACTGTATTTTCTAGCAGAGGTAGGCAACGGGTTGCCGTGATTTGGCCAAGTAAGACATGTTCCTGGATCAACATCTTTTGTTGATCCTGGATCAATATTACTGTCCAAAAATATAGACTAAACCCAATCCCTACCCCTAAACCTAACCCTACCCATAATATATTCCTAAAATCAGTGTGAAATGATAGCTGATTAACAAGGGTGTAGAAGCACCTAACCCTGATCGTAAGCCTAAAACAGGTATTTCCTGAAAAGTTATCCCTCAATTCTGATTGGTTGAATGGAATGTTGTTCCAGGATCAACAAGGATGTTGATCCAGGAACATGTTGTACTTGGTCAAATCACGCTCACCGTAGGGAACGTATAAGATGCTATAAACAAAATGGTTAAAACTGCTTCATAAAACAGGAAAGCGCTCAAAGCCTCGCCATATTCTACAAATATTCATGGCTAAAGGTGTTGCATTCACCTTGCTGCAATTACTGCTGAACATTCACAATTTAGTACTTTTATACTTTACTTAACAAGGGGCATATAAATGATTTGGGAAAACATTTTGGTAAAAAAAAAGTGCAGGTGTCCAACAATATAATAATGGTTCTTACATCCTTACTCTAAACACATTTTCATGCACCTAGTTTTTCTGTTGATAACATTTTGCACAGCCTAAATGGATTCCATGGCTCCTATATCTTCAATTTACTATGAAATAACATCTAACCTGCTTGGGGCAGACATCCGTGAGGTTAATGATTTGGCCTCCGAGCTGAAAGGTCAGAGATTGAATCTCAGGGTTAGTAAGGAGTGTGAGTGAGGCCGGTCTTGGAGAATTACTGAGACGACTCTTTGTCTCTGCTCCTCAGTTGTTCCAGGGGTTCTGGGCCTGAAACCGGTCATACTCTGGGTAATTCATTAAAAGTGTGAAAGGTAAACATGGATAATGACATACTTTTGGAAAACACTTCTGCAAGCTTAGAAGTTTTCAAACTGATATTAATGCACAGTTCTCTGTGAAATCAGACATTTAAGCACCCCCATATAGCCAAAATGGCATAATACCCCGCAAATATTCGACTGTGAGGCTCCTCCTATCAAAGCATCGAATCTTTGACTATTCGGGGTCACCCCTACTCTTGTGCATTATGTATTATGTACATGACATACAGACAACATGCTGAAGCCACTCAGAAACCTGATGAGTACCTGATGCAACTGTCGCCTATTTATACCCGTATGCACGTGGAGTGGCTCAGCATGCAAAATCCACTGGCCAAATTTCATTGACGTTTTCTCTTAATCAGAGAGGATTCGGGCTCCCAAGTAAGAACCCTAATATCGTCATCGACATAATGTCTCCGTTCCCTCCATCAAGGAACGAGGGTTACATACGTAACTGAGACGTTCTTAAATAACCGAAATTGAATCGGAATGATCAGGGAACGGAGTGAAATACTTCACACCGCATGCTAAAAAGAATAAAACCCAATTCAAAAAAAAAAAACCTCACCATGTTAGGTAACATAAGGGCCTTTCGCACCGCGGGAACCTTTTCATAGTACCAGAACTAATTGTGTAACTACCCACTTTTTGGCGTTTTTAGTACCGGACTGCCTTTTTCGAGAACCAAATTAGCTCCTACTCCGGAGCAGAGTCTAACCAGCACAACTGGTACTAACCGTGACGTAAGTAGACATTGATTGGCCAAACGCGTACGAAAACGCCGTGTACAACATGTGTTAGTTCCTGAGGGAAACAGGAAGTTGTACGTTATTTGACGTTATTTTATAATTTTTTATGCATGAATTATGCATTCTGATTCTGACATTCCTGATTTGAATATTTTCAGTTGTTTTATATTGTTGACTGATCCTTTTTTCATAATTTGGGCAATAGAAAACTGTTAAGTAAGTGACATTTACACATACACTAGTTCAGAATAGTGTAAGCTACAACAGGGAGGGATTAATGAAAACTGAAAGCATTTTTCCCCAGTAGGATGCAGTTAAGTGCTCATGGAAGAGATGACTTTTCAGCTCTTTTGAATATTGTCAGGGATTCGGCTTGACTCTCATATGCTGATGTAATATATTACTGACCTTGAAATATGATTTTTATCAAATGTAGTTCGATCACTATCTTTTAAAAGATTAAGGCAAATATCAAAGTTTGATAAAATATTGTTTAATTTCTTCAGTAAAATATGATAAATTGTTATATTACCCCATAGCAGATTTTGATTTGTGTGTGTGTGTGTGTGTGTGTGTGTGTGTGTGTTTAAGCTAAATAGAATATAATCAAAGCTAATTCTATTGTCCCTAATCAATAAACTAATTAGTGGACATATTTAACCAAATTTCAAAAATAAAATGCTTTGTGAATTACTCTTAGATGAGAAATGCATGCGTTGTAAAATTAAGAGTGATGAAACCCTAAGAGTTTCTCCAAAATTTGGCATTAGGAGCGGCTTTTTTCGTGATGTTTTGTGAATATGGCCCCTGAAATTCACAGTATGTTTGGAAACACTTTAGATTAGGGAACACTATTCACTATTAACTAGGTGCTTATTAGCATGCGTATAACTAGTATATTGGCTGTTTATTAGCACATATTAATGCCTTATTCTGCATGACCATATTTAGATCATTTAACTCTACATTACCTAAAAACAACTACAACAACTACTTTACTTACTATCATTAAGCAACAAGTTTAGTTAACAGTCAATATGTGTTTGTTTGTTTTTTTACAAACAACTGTGAAGAGTGTAAATGGAGGTTTTGATCACACATATACCCTTGTGCTTTATAAGCACTAAGACGTACACTGATCGCAAACCGCACAATCAGGACGCTCCTCTCTGAATGATATTCAAATCACATTTTTTATGGGTGACCTAATTAATCCAGATGTAACCGCAGTGGAAACCCACTGACATTATTTGCATAGCTGCCTGTGAAAAATGCACGTGTCCACAGAACCAAGCCACAAGTGTGTGATGCATTCCATCCATGAACATAAGAAGCAGGCATTCGTACGGCGCCTGACGAGGGGCTCTTCCTGTGCTAAATGGTCTCCGTGGTATCTGGGAGAGTCCCATTAGAATGTCTTTAGCTCTAATGATGAATATAATTAAGTCAGGGTTCGTGTGTGTAAGTGCGAGCCTCAGTGGGTTTGTTTGTTTCAAGCATACTGCGTTATCCTTGGCACTGTGTGTGCGTACGGTTCTCCACACCTCATTCATGTGCGCAGATGGAACGTCAATGTTGGGTTCCATCTCATGCATATTGCAGTTTTCGGAGACCCATTGCGCTGTTAAAAATTCTTGTCTATTTACAGTCTGTCAAAGAAGGCTTTATCAACCATGGTCCTATTGAAATTTTGTGTGCAATGCTTGACGAGGGCTTTTATTTTTATCTTCACACTGTAAAAAATGACATGACAATGAAATTAATGGTAAAAGACTGTAAAAATGTTACAGTAAAAACCTGTTAAATGGTTAACGGTAAATTCCCCTACTATATACGGTGAAAAACGGTATTGGACATTACATGTAATTTTACGGTAGTATAAATTTTTGGAAGAAAAAGACCATATAATTTACAGTGAATAACCGTAAATTGACATTCCCAGAATTCCCTGCGTTACAATTCAAATGTGATGTTTTTTTGTTGAAATAACTATGTTTCTTCTTAGTTTTTTCTTATGTGTTACACCTATTAGGGTTGTGTGTTACACCTAATGTTGTTAAATGAATGTTTATTGCATTATTTCAGTTTCATGCGTGTTACCATGATGGTGTTTAGTGTTTGTGTGAATGACACTGTGCACCTTCTATATATGTTATTATTTAAAAGCTGCTTGTGATGGGCTTTGGTTCATCATGTGACTTTCTCATCACCACCTGCATTTGGTGGTTATCAGTGTATTACAAAGGTACAGAACAGATTTCAGTACTTCAATAGGTTGGTATATTAACATTATATCAGTTAATGAAATCACGGTATTTAACTGTAAATTTAAGTTAAAACCATAAAACCTAAGACGTCGCTACCGTATTTTTTACGGTAAAATTCCGGCAACCACAGCTGCCAGTTTTTTACCGTAAATTTTACGGATTTTTTTTTTACAGTGCAGATGTTAAATGCCCCATTTGAAATTTTGTGGCTTTCCATGTCTGTAGTTTAGTATCCTAAAAACCCACAAAATTATTGTTTTGCAACTATATGTAGGCTTTTAGCACTTAGAACTTTATCATTCAGAACAGTACAAGTTAATTTTTGTATAAGAACGTTGCAATCTCAACAATGTTGCAAGGGATGCTGTAGTGAGCATTAGCATTTTCTCATGGCAGAGAAGTTGAATAAGCAGGATGAGGTTTATTAAACTGTTGACAAGTTTATAGCTCGCTTTGGTAGTATGTTAAGTAGTACTGTATGTACTAAGGAAATAAAACGTCTTGCATTGCATTAGCCAAGCATTCACATATGCACATTTGTGTAAAGAATGTTTCTGGCGTCTGAACCAAAAATATTCATCCACTGAAAAATGGCAAAAAGCAACAAAATGGTCAAAGATGTACATCTAGTGCATGTTCACATTGGAAAAAAAAACTGGAAAAAAAGGGTTACAAAATCACTTAATCACATGTACAGCAGTATAGTTTGTAATAGTTTGTCAAATATCCACTTCATCCAGTGCTGTTTCACTATTAGTTTTACTGACTGAACTACCTCAGATTATTCAGTGAGAGAGCGGTCCAAACTAACGTGAATCAATTCACATTGTTTTGCAATCCGTTTGGCCAATTCACTGGAAAGAAAGAACCGACTTACAAGAATTATTAATTCATGAATGATTGTCATTGCTGGTTCAGTCAACAGAAATACAGAACATGCATAATCACTGTTAATATATAAGAAAAGAATATTAATAATTTAAGGAAAATGTTTCTCACAGATCATTCAGAGCTCTCATGATACACACAGCATAGAGTCATACAGCTGCAGGCGTCACTGAACACATCAATATTCATAACCATGTAATTTTTTTTAAATAGGAGACATCAATACACACAATAAACCGACTTTGTCAGAAAGAAAGTTAGAGGTTAATTATTTATTCAGGAAAAAGGGCATAGACAGACACACAGAATAGTAAAGGTTAAGTTTAGGGACCAATTCTCACTATCAACAAGTTTCTTATTAACATGCATATTACTAGCATATTGGCTGTTTATCAGTATTTACAGAGCACATATTCTGCATGACCATATTTTACATTCTTAATCCTACCCAATAGCTAAACTTACCAACTACCTTACTAACTATTAATAAACAGCAAATTAGGAGTTTATGGAGGCAAAAGTCATAGTTAATAGTTAGTAATAGTGAGAATTGGACCTTGAAATAAAGTGTGACCCACAGGATTAAGTAAAGTCAACATGAAATTCACAACCTGTGTCTGGAAAACAATATGCGCTTGTTTTATAAACAATGCATCAAAAGGCATTTTCAGAAAAAGAGACATTAACACTGACTTGTGTTGAGACGTAAGAGTTTTTACAAGTGTGTCATGCAAAATATAGTGCGGCTTAAAACTGTGATTGATAGTGTGATTTATGCTGAAATACGAGACTGTCACATATTAATATTATTTACTGGTGATGTACTCGGATATTATGAGCTGTTACAAAGTTGCCTAGTGATGCAAGCAAGACTAACTCTTATTTTCTCACATGGTTTCAGTCTGCAAAAGTGTACCTCAATAATACCTCAAATGTTCACTTTCTGAATGTCAAGAGAATTCATGAGTTTATTTGTTAAAAAAAAGCGTATTTGTTTTAATAAGTGGGTTATGCTCGAAGTAAGGCTGTTGTGTTCTTATGCTGCACTTAGTGGCTGTATAGAGAATGTCAAGGACTGCTTCACTTATTACTGCTCAAGATGTGATCTGCTGTATAATTCAAGTTGCATGTTGTTAATTTTGCAGATTTAAGTGCAGTGACAACAAAATAAAATATGTGCCACCAGAAAACAATCAGCCTGTCCTGTGTGTGCAACAATGACACTATTTTCTTCTGTAGAGCTGCTGAAATCGGTTCATAATTGCTGAACTTTGCAGCATTGACAATATTAGTTTATTTCCTGTTTATTACTGTAAAGCTGCTTTGAACATAAATTATATCATGACAACTCTAATGACAATGTTAATGTGTTTGGTCTCAGCGAAATAGAACTGCTACGTTGACTTGCTTCTGCCAGTACATCCACAACATGCAGATGTGAGCATGTAAGAAATACTGCTGCCGCACATATAACATATAAGAAATAACCCCCATATATAACATACATAAAATCACCCCGTAGCAGATCTATACAGGTGGAGCTGGGGAAGGTGGAGCGTTTCTGAAGTGCACTGCAACAGCTACAGCAAACACTAGCCGAGTATTTGAATGTTGAGCTGCAAGCTCATTGGCTGTTGATACAAAAAGAACCAATCAGCTATGCCATGTGATGATGTCATTATGTCAGATTGAGTTAGACCTATCAGACTGCGCCATCTAGAGTTTCATGACAGAACTTTGGATATGACTTGAATGTGCCAAGCTTTCCCAAAACTGGCCATATATATCACCAACAAAGTTCATTTTGCATTGTCTTCTTCAGAGTCAGACTAAGTGAGCTTTTAATATCTTAGTTGTGTGAGAATGGTCCTCAAACGTCCCTCAACCAGTTTATGGATCTGGCACATCAAGGTTTTTTTTACAGTTTTTCTTTGGAAAACTGTACATCAACGAATCATGCACAATAAGATCAGCAATGTGTGTGTTAGGAAAGTAAATGGGGTCAATTCTGATTCCAGGTTGACTTTAAAAGACAGAAAAAGAGTAGGAAAATTTAAAGATATGTGCTTTTTACTCATTAATTACTTTATATTTTCTAAGATGCACCTAAGGCTGAATTTTGTAAGGATTCGCTTACATTTACACTTGCATCTTTCACTTACACCTACTGACAACAGATTCTAATCGCAGGCAAAACAGCCTCAAAGACACTGCGAGCAGCATATTTCACCAGTTTCATCATAAATATGATGATGATAATATGTCTTGATGGTCTTTTCTACACTAAGGCATCCAGGAGTGCAGGCTGAGGACAGGCAGGCAGAAAGAACAGGAGAGCTTGAGCGCATCGCTCTAAGTGACTGGATTGGCGGGTTCATCTTCTTCCCTGACCACAGGAAGTTGTCCACTACCGCGAGCCTGTACCTGATCAGAGACTGTCTGCAGAGCTGACGCTTCCGCAAGAGCTGAGCAAACACACAAGAGACGTGAAAAGAGGGAAAAGAATACAGATAAACAAAGGGAAAGAGTAATAGCACTGGAAAAAGACAGATGACATCAGACACATCAGCTGAAAGAATAGATTTGAAATGAAATGCAGGAAAATATGGAAGAAATGTTTAAAAAGAAAAATGAGAATTCAGTGACGATGTGTGGCTTTTCTAGATTTCTATCAGGATGGAAATCTGCACAATGTGTCTATGTGTCCATGTGAGAAGTCAGTATAGAAAAAAAAAACAGCTCAGAGCTTCTGGAATAAAAAGTTGTTTGGCCAGTGATCCAATGCCATGCTTAGTGTGACAACGATAATATACACCAGCAAGACGTTTATTTATTTTTTATTTTTTCTACCAAAGGGACAATACCAGGCAGTACTTTTTTCCACAGAATTAGAATTTTTTGCTGAATAAAATGTTTCGATGACAAATTTTCTTAAAGCACTGAAAAACTTCTTTGTTGACCTCCTACTAAGCGTTTGTCTGATTTTCGTGCAAACCAGAACGCATGAACAAATGTGATGAAGAGCTCGCCAAAATGGATGTGAGGCTATATCTCCGCATCTCTTTAGCGTATTTAGACCAAACTTGGTGTGTGTTATAATAGCCATGACCTAAGGCAGGGGTAGGCAAGTTCGGTCCTAGAGAGCCGCAGTCCTGCAGAGTTCAGCTCCAACCCTAATCAAACACACCTGAACAAGCTAATCAATGTCTTCAGGATTACTAAGGCTATAGGCAGGTGAGTTTTGTTTTCAGGGTTGGAGCTGAACTCTGCAGGACTGCGGCTCTCTAGGACCGAACTTGCCTACCCCTGACCTAAGGCTACCTGCACAGTTTCGGCACAGCGCCACCTAGTGGTAGGGAGATGTGGAAAAATTGACATTAGACATGTGCGTATTCGGTATTCGGTAATGCGATATATCACGGTAATGAATATGCACGATATTGTTATCGTGGGCACTTCTAAATACCGTGAATAATTATATATTACAAATTATTCAGAATTTTGAATGCATTTTAAGAATACTTTTCCAATCAACTGGTCAAAATGCACAACACCGCTGTATGCTGCGTTAAAGACGCGTGCGCACTCTGATGTAAACAAGCACGCATGAGAAGTGCATGGCGGAGCGCGTGAGAGATGCTTTGAATGAAAGCACATTCACTCTCTGACAGCAGATGGCGCTGAACAGCAGAAATGCAGCCGTTACCCTGGAAACCCCGGAAACAAAGCGCTACTGAGCTACTTTCTGTTTCTGAAACATATTTAAATTATTTAAACCGCCATTCAGATGTTTGTATTTGCTATGATGTTCATCACAGAGCCAAATACTTAATAGGCTATTTATTTTCAAAACTTTTTTTACATTTTAATCTGGACTACAACATATTGTTTGAAAGTGTTTTGATTCTTTATTGTTCGGTCACACTTTACATTAGGGCTTCATTAGTTAACATTAGTTAATTCATTAGTTAACATAAACTGCCAATGAAAAATTCTTCTGAACATTCATTAATCTTAGGTAATTACAATATTTAATAACACGTTGTTAAAATCGAAAGTTGCAACTGTGTTATTTAATGAGCTAACATGAACAAAGACTTGTATTGTTTTAACAAAGATTAATAACTTCTGTAGCAAATGTAGCTATTGCTCATTGTGAATGTTAATGCATTAACTAAGGTTAACTAATGAGGTCTTATTGTAAAGTGATACCTATTGGTCTTTATAGTTCTTTTGCACTTTAATCTGTGTAAAACTTTTAACTTTATACATTTTTCTGTATTGCTTTATTGCATTTAAATGTTCAGTTATTTTTGTTATAAGAAAAAAAGTTATTAAACCTGTTATACTGTATTATGACAGCACTTTTTAAAACTAAATTTCAACATCGTGATATAAATATGATGATGATAATATGTCTTGATGGTCTTTTCTACACTAAGGCATCCAGGAGTGCAGGCTGAGGACAGGCAGGCAGAAAGAACAGGAGAGCTTGAGCGCATCGCTCTAAGTGACTGGATTGGCGGGTTCATCTTCTTCCCTGACCACAGGAAGTTGTCCACTACCGCGAGCCTGTACCTGATCAGAGACTGTCTGCAGAGCTGACGCTTCCGCAAGAGCTGAGCAAACACACAAGAGACGTGAAAAGAGGGAAAAGAATACAGATAAACAAAGGGAAAGAGTAATAGCACTGGAAAAAGACAGATGACATCAGACACATCAGCTGAAAGAATAGATTTGAAATGAAATGCAGGAAAATATGG
The DNA here is from genome assembly GCF_001515625.1 of Sinocyclocheilus rhinocerous. NCBI lineage: Eukaryota > Metazoa > Chordata > Actinopteri > Cypriniformes > Cyprinidae > Sinocyclocheilus > Sinocyclocheilus rhinocerous. The sequence continues at coordinate 167,543 of NW_015645056.1, forward strand.
AAGAAATGTTTAAAAAGAAAAATGAGAATTCAGTGACGATGTGTGGCTTTTCTAGATTTCTATCAGGATGGAAATCTGCACAATGTGTCTATGTGTCCATGTGAGAAGTCAGTATAGAAAAAAAAAACAGCTCAGAGCTTCTGGAATAAAAAGTTGTTTGGCCAGTGATCCAATGCCATGCTTAGTGTGACAACGATAATATACACCAGCAAGACGTTTATTTATTTTTTATTTTTTCTACCAAAGGGACAATACCAGGCAGTACTTTTTTCCACAGAATTAGAATTTTTTGCTGAATAAAATGTTTCGATGACAAATTTTCTTAAAGCACTGAAAAACTTCTTTGTTGACCTCCTACTAAGCGTTTGTCTGATTTTCGTGCAAACCAGAACGCATGAACAAATGTGATGAAGAGCTCGCCAAAATGGATGTGAGGCTATATCTCCGCATCTCTTTAGCGTATTTAGACCAAACTTGGTGTGTGTTATAATAGCCATGACCTAAGGCAGGGGTAGGCAAGTTCGGTCCTAGAGAGCCGCAGTCCTGCAGAGTTCAGCTCCAACCCTAATCAAACACACCTGAACAAGCTAATCAATGTCTTCAGGATTACTAAGGCTATAGGCAGGTGAGTTTTGTTTTGGAAACAAAGCGCTACTGCGCTACTTTCTGTTTCTGAAACATATTTAAATGATTTAAACAGCCGTTCAGATTTCTGTATTTGCTATGATGTTCATCACAGCGCCAAATACTTAAATATTTAAACTTAATAGGCTATTTAATTTAAAACTTTTTTTGCATTTTAATCTGGACTACAACATGCCCTAGATTTTGTTTGAAAGTGTTTTGATTCTTTATTGTTCGGTCACACTTTACATTAGGGCTTCATTAGTTAACATTAGTTAATTCATTAGTTAACATAAACTGCCAATGAAAAATTCTTCTGAACATTCATTAATCTTAGGTAATTACAATATTTAATAACACGTTGTTAAAATCGAAAGTTGCAACTGTGTTATTTAATGAGCTAACAAGACTTGTATTTTTTTTTTAACAAAGATTAATAACTTCTGTAGCAAATATAGCTATTGCTCATTGTGAATGTTAATGCATTAACTAAGGTTAACTAATGAGGTCTTATTGTAAAGTGATACCTATTGGTCTTTATAGTTCTTTTGCACTTTAATCTGTGAAAAACTTTTAACTTTATACATTTTTCTGTATTGCTTTATTGCATTTAAATGTTCAGTTATTTTTGTTATAAGAAAAAAAGTTATTAAACCTGTTATACTGTATTATGACAGCACTTTTTAAAACTAAATTTCAACATCGTGATAATACCGCATGGCGGAGCGCGTGAGAGATGCTTTGAATGAAAGCACATTCACTCTCTGACAGCAGATGGCGCTGAACAGCAGAAATGCAGCCGTTACCCTGGAAACCCCGGAAACAAAGCGCTACTGCGCTACTTTCTGTTTCTGAAACATATTTAAATGATTTAAACAGCCGTTCAGATTTCTGTATTTGCTATGATGTTCATCACAGCGCCAAATACTTAAATATTTAAACTTAATAGGCTATTTAATTTAAAACTTTTTTTGCATTTTAATCTGGACTACAACATGCCCTAGATTTTGTTTGAAAGTGTTTTGATTCTTTATTCTTCAGTCACACTTTACATTAGGGCTTCATTAGTTAACATTAGTTAATTCATTAGTTAACATAAACTGCCAATGAAAAATTCTTCTGAACATTCATTAATCTTAGGTAATTACAATATTTAATAACACGTTGTTAAAATCGAAAGTTGCAACTGTGTTATTTAATGAGCTAACATGAACAAAGACTTGTATTGTTTTAACAAAGATTAATAACTTCTGTAGCAAATATAGCTATTGCTCATTGTGAATGTTAATGCATTAACTAAGGTTAACTAATGAGGTCTTATTGTAAAGTGATATCTATTGGTCTTCATTATTCTTTTGCACTTTAATCTGTGTAAAACTTTTAACTTTATACATTTTTCTGTATTGCTTTATTGTATTTAAATGTTCAGTTATTTTTGTTATAAGAAAAAAGTTATTAAACCTTTTATACTGTATTATGACAACACTTTTTTAAAACTAAGTTTCAATATCGTGATAATACCGTATACCGTGATAAAAGCATTAGCAATTAATCGCAACATAAAAATTTGATACCGGCATATCCCTAATTGACATTTTTGATTAAAACTTTTGAACAGTTTGGCCAAAAATCAAAACTGGTCATTTTAGATTTAGCGCAGCATACAGAGGTCAACCATACCCAATATCCACATTTCGGCCATTTTGGGCATCAGCCATTATGAATTTTGTTATAAAATGCTATATTTTACGAATGCATTGTTGCGAAAGTCAGTACAGTATGTCGGTACTCAAAATATTTGGTGGAAGTGCCACCTTGTGGTCAAGAATTATAATGACATTTTTAAAAATGCTAATAGCTTTTGATTAGTTTTGCCTATTGTCATGAAACTGGTCTTGATATATTCTCTGGATCATGTTGAAAACATCAATGTCAATTATGCCATAAATGGCTGAACTTACTGTCTACCATTTAGATTTTTTTTTTTTTTTTTGAAAAACTACTTTTTTTAAATCCTCCAATTTTTGTGAAAATCAAACCAGATCATCTTCAGACCATGCTACAAAAACAATTAATGGATTTCATGTCGATAGACAACGGTTTTCAGTTACCACACCAGCGAATTTGATGGCATGATGCCACAGTACATCTAAGGCTGTATCTTTGCAAAGCTTTGACATATTTACACCAAAACCTCACTCTGACCACACCACATCAATTTGATAACAGCGCCACCTATTGGTCAAAAGCAATAAACCATTAGATCATATTACTAGTAATTGTATTTATGAATTTTCAACCATTTGCTTAAAATAGCCTCTAAATAGCTTTAATCCTTTTTGCAATTTTTTTCAATATTCATTTGTCTGTATAGGTTAATTAACTATTCACATCAGTGTACTGTATGTCTGTATTAATTCATTTATGTAAAATAAATATTTTATTGTACTGGGAATTTTACACAATGGGATAATGTGAACTTAAAGGACCAAAATAACAGACAAAAACAAAGAAGATGGTCACAAATCAGACAATAACACGATCAGATTTCTATTATCTGAAAGTAGGCTATTTAGCACTTACCTCCCGGCATCTCTGTGAGTTCGTTGAGGGGGGGCACCGTCTCCAGTGTGTTGGCATATGTTTTCGCGGCTTGTCTTTGTACGTGCCGAGCCTCTATCTCTTTTTTCGTTCGTGGAATTCGACATTTGAAGATGCAGCACAGTGTTATTACTGTGAAATGAGGAAGAAAGCTGTGAAATATTTGAAAGAGAGTTGTCCTTCACAACAGGCAGCATCTCATATCTCTTTGTTCTGTAATTGATATATTGCTCTGGGGGAATTTCATTAAATCCCTTAATGTGATTCACTACGTGTAAATAATTAAGTGTTTATTTTGACATCTATTCAAGTGAATTCTGAATGCAAATATATGCATAGCTTGCCATTATAAAGAGGTCACCCACAAATGAAAATTCTGTCATCATTCATTCACACTCATGTCAATAATAATCTTTATAAATAACATGTAAGCTATTTCTTCTGTGGAACACAAAAAGAGGGATTTTGAATAATATACTGGTCACTCTTTTCCATGCTGTTACAGTGAATGGAGACTGGAGTTTTGGGGCTTCAGAAATGATACTGCATTCCATTAAAGTTTTAAAACATAGTCTATAAAACTGTGTGCTATATCCCAAGTCTTCTGAAGTTAAAGTGCTCTTTTTGTCACTTTGGAGCTTGACAGCCCTAGTGCTCACTTTTATCATATTGAAAAGAGTGGCAAAATATACCTTTTGTGTTCCAAGCACGAAAGAAAGAATATGGGAACAATAGAGTGAAAACACAGTTATAGTAAATGATGGATTTTTCTTTTAGACACTTACTAATTGCTAGTATGAACATGGAGAAAATGCCTACAATCTGCCATAATCGAAGGCCCCAAAACACCACTGATTCTGAAGTGACTGGATCTGGCTTTTTTGGAGGGTCTGTTGGCAGAAGCTGCAGGGATAAAAGAAAAAATATATATATGTTTTTTTTTCCTGCATCTCTTGCAATATCCAGGTAATTGCACCACTGAAATGGCAACAGTAAGCTTTTAAACTACCACTTTCACATGGTGATCACAGTGGAAAAAAGAGAGGCAGAAACACTTGAGACTGTAAATTGCTCGCAGTGCATTTTTAGACAAAAAGATGGGGAAAGTGGAAGCAAGTGGCAAAATAAAAATAAAAACAGAGAGATTCTAAGTTAGCATCCAGATGCATTTTGAAGGATCTATGGATATGTTTCAGTAGCAACCTGAAAAAAAGACAGTGTTTTTCAATTTTATTTTTTTAACTTAATAATTTAAAATATTTATGCTATAAACATAATGCTTAAAAATCATTATGTAAATTTAGTGCTCAGGAAATCTCTATTTTTAGAAGATTTCAAATAGTTGTGTTGCTTAATGAACTGTGCCTTTATTGAAAGTATGCTTACATTTTTTGAAAAGCGGGATGAGATTTAAAAATATTTCACATGAATATTTCAACAAACTTGCTGTCTGCACAGCTGTCATTGCTGCAAGTTGCAGAACAGCAAACAAAAGCATGCATTTATAGCATTTGAAAAGTTTTACTGATCGATCATGTGATCATTATCACTATCAGGTCCTTTCAAAAAAAACATTACATAGAGATTCTAAACTTTTGAATACTTAACTCCAGCATTGACAGGTTCAGGAGACCTGCAGGCTTCATATGTGACAGTAGCTTTAAGGTGGAAACGTGTTGCTTTCGTTTAAATAATTCAGTATTTATGTCATACAGTACAACGCATTGGTGGAAGGCTGGATTCAGGGATTCGGTCAGTGTTGACATGTTGACGTGTTGTCCTTCAGTTCTTCCACACATGTTATCACTCCATATCTCATTTGAATCTGCACTCCTAAACTATTATACCTGCAGACAAACTTAATTTCACTTGTCCCCAGTCCCCAGGCCTGAAGGTCATATTGCACTGCTAATAAATCTGTGAAGTCCTTGATACAAAGTCTTCATGGGAACTGTATTGTCCACATCAAAATTCATCTGGTTGGTCATACAATGACTGTCTTCTTTGTCTTCACATTGTGATTTAAAATATATCTTCCAGTCTGTCACCTCAAGACATCTTGGAGACCAGGTCCTACTAGTTCTGGTGGTCACAAGCAGATGATGGTCGGTGCTGGATGATGGTCTTGTATGTTGAGATGTCACGTACCAACATGATTGTACTTTAATCTGCCAAGGAGTTACATGCCCTTTTGACACATGCATACAATGAGTACTGTATAGTGCACCCACAAACAGATTTAGGTTTGTGAAGGTGGAAGTAAAAGATGAATATAGTGATGCACATGGTGAAGCTTCTGACACCTGTATTGTATCCAGCGTTTGCACAGGGCACACACAATTCTATAGAGAGAATTAATGCCTGCTCGCTTTTTGAGCCCTGCTGGTTCCAGAAGTATATTTTTTCTGTTCATTTTTCCAATGGGGATTTAAAAAGTGTTATAAAGCCATGAACCAAAACCAACCAGCAATAAGGTGAATCAAATCATTATAAACTTTTATTTGAAGCACAAAAAAAGTATGGTCATGCAGAACATGTGCTTTATAAGAACTAATAATCAGCCAATATGTGGCATACTAATAAGTAACTAGTTCATATTGAGAATTGGTCCCTATACTAAAGTGCTACCTTTAAAACATAAGTTGAAATAACGCAAACTGATGGCTTCAACAAAAGCATGTATCATCTATTAACAGACTCGAAGCTCACAGTATAGGTCTGTCTTTAAATGTATACAAGTAATTGTTAAAAATCTATTTCCCTATGGAGAAAATGAATGGCATTTTTAATTTCTAGAACCCGACTGTTGTGCTCTGTTGTGTTCAGGGCTGCGTTTCCCATCGTAAGCCTAAGTTGATCGTAGCTCCATTGGTGGCAATGGGTCTACGATGTATGCTTTTGGGAAACGCAGCCCTGGTTGGTTGCTGGCTGATTACTTACTGAACTAAATCAATAAAGCCCACCTAAGTCTCTATGATGTTCTGGCCTGCAGTGTGTACTGCAAATACACATTGTTTCATTGTTGATGTTTATCATTTTATCTTCATGTCTTATAGTTGCATTTAGCACATTAGAGCTAGCCGATAATGTAGTTTGCATTTTGTGACGATACAAGTTGAGCTATTTAGTATAAATCACCCAACATGAGTATAATGTATGTATGCGTTAAAGTTGGACATACTTTCAACTAGTTTTCAACTTGATATAAAGAATCTGATCATTTAAAACAGTAATAGCATATTTCTCCTAAACAAGCTGCACAATCGTATTATATGTAAAAGATGCACAAACATTTTAAAATGTAGGGTAAAGGGTTTGTTCAAATCTCTAACCCTGTGTGTCACCAAAAGCAATAGTGCCTTAGCAAAAAACACTAATAATTAGTATTGACTTATACCATTAGTATTTAGTATTGACTGATTAGCATGATATTTTTGCTAGATAAAGGGTAACATTTCCATCAGTGAGGCTGGAGATAGCAGATGTCCCTTCAGCTAAAAGTGAATTACTATTGATATTTCAGTCTTATTCAATAAACCCTGAGATTGTCACATGGTCGCCTGCTATGGCATATCAATAGCCAGTGTGCTGAAAGCTCATTCATACATTCATAGCTTGGCACCTGTGTTTCTCCAGTTTACTGCACATGCAAGCTAACACTATAGATGCTTGGTGGATTTAGTGTGTACGGATATACAAAGAATAAGCCCCGGAGCATAGATTTATATGCCTGATCGATAGATCAATATCACAGCTAGAGAATGAGGGGAAATCCTTTTTATTTCACACACTGTGTAATATCAGCAGAGCAGAGTACCTCAGGGATTTGTACTGAGCCCGTTCCTGCTGAGAATAAACATAATTGAAGACTGATAGAAATGCCTTATACTACTCCCTCTATGACTAACCAAGTCCTTTCTGTTCTTTAGAGCTGCATGGCCTCTACATTGATATCAGTCAGATAGTTTGTGACTTAGTAAACTTTATTTTGATTCAGTATTACATACTTTCAGCTAAAACCAAATAGCATAGTTCCAGTCAAGGAGAAACATCTCAAAGGTATTTTACAGTAACATACTCTCTCTCTCTCTCTCTCTCTCTCTATATATATATATACATACATATACAGTATATATATGAAAATTACTTATACTTATTACTTAAATATACAGTGAGTCTTAGATTAGTAATGAGTCTCAGAAGGTAATCTGTGGTAACTTTTCCAAGATGCATAGAACAACCTCAACAATCTGGCTGTTCAAGTATAGTGGAGAAGTTGCCACAGTTTTTCTTTTACAAAGAATTTAGTGTCTTGCACAGTAAACTATGCATGTATTTTAATTACAATGATGTCACAATAGTTATAGACTATGAATTTACATTAAATGTTGTTGGTTAGTTATCATATATGTTGTGCTGAATAATAAAGATTTGGCTGAAATCTAATTTAGTGTAACTTCAATTATTAAATAACAACACCAATCATTATAATGATTGAATTATCACAACAGTATGCCACTGATGCCACTGCAACTGCCCCAAATAACTTTTCAATTTAAAATAAAATAAGATAAAAATAAAAATAATACCCTCCAAATCTACATGATTTTTTAGTCTAATGTACAATACACTCAAATCTGTTTTGTATGATTTATTTCATAGGATGTTTAAACATTGTTCAAAAGTTAGACTATAATTATTCAATAGATTTGTTTAAATTTATATACTAGTTTTCAACTTGATATAAAGAATCTGATCATTTAAAAAAGTAATAGCATATTTCTCCTAAACAAGCTGCACAATCGTATTATATGTAAAAGATGCACAAACATTTTAAAATGTAGTGTAAAGGGTTTGTTCAAATCTCTAACCCTGTGTGTCACCAAAAGCAGTAGTGATGCTTGCCTTAGCAAAAAACACTAATAATTAGTATTGACTTATACCATTAGTATTTAGTATTGACTGATTAGCATTATATTTTTGCTAGATAAAGGGTAACATTTCCATCAGTGAGGCTGGAGATAGCAGATGTCCCTTCAGCTAAAAGTGAATTACTATTGATATTTCAGTCTTATTCAATAAACCCTGAGATTGTCACATGGTCGCCTGCTATGGCATATCAATAGCCAGTGTGCTGAAATTATCACAACAGTATGCCACTGCCTTCTGCCCAACTGCCCCAAATAACTTTTCAATTTAAAATAAAATAAGATAAAAATAAAAATAATACCCTCCAAATCTACATGATTTTTTAGTCTAATGTACAATACACTCAAATCTGTTTTGTATGATTTATTTCATAGGATGTTTAAACATTGTTCAAAAGTTAGACTATAATTATTCAATAGATTTGTTTAAATTTATATTTTTTTTTTTACATCTGCATTCAAGAGAAGTAGCATTGTGGTATCTTACCCATCTTATCCTAATATTTATTTATTTAGTTTAGTTTGGCATCTACTCTAAACTTTTTTTAGAAATTATGAATTTGGGTCACTATTTGTGAAGTGAAAACAAAAAACAAAAATGCACTTAACTGGTGCTTTTATGTGAACAAACAAATATCTCTATAGTCCTTCTGTTTTCGCTTTGTAAGTGAAAAAATAGTATTTGAAAACAAACAACAAATTTTTTTTTTTTTTTTTTATATCAGCATTAAGGCAGAAAAAACATGACCTGTTAGATGTAAAGATTTGTTGGGTCATTCAATGTTGCTGACAGCCAATCAATCATGAGATGCAGTCGTTATTGTACAGACTAATGTACTTCATCATGTCCCTTCTCTTCTGTCCTCTAGAGAAATAAAATTGACTCGTATTTGATGTACCATCCTTAACAACTCTATAGACAAACAGCAACCAAACACATCAGACACCATCTGCACATCCATCATGTGCACTGTAAAATGAATTACACATTTATTCATGTATAGTGTATTGCATAGCATGAAGACAATAAAAACAGAGAATTCATTGTTAGTTTCTCATGTTTAGCACTTGTTCTTCTAGCATGACATGATCTACATGACATGACTGATATAATTGTGTGTCTTGCAATACACAGATTCCCTGCAGACGAGAACAAATCTCTATGATCATGGTGTTTTATAGGTGTCTATAAATATGAATGAACGTAATCCTGTTTTCTAATTTGACTCAATTGCCTGCTGAGTCCACCGAAACATAAAATGTACCCAAACCATATTTGTGTTCCTTAAGCTGTTTCATGTTGGAGCTAAACATTGTACCAGCAGAGAAAATTGGAGGCACATGGATAATTGACCCTTTAATGAGTGTTTAATTAGCAGTGGGAGTAGAAAAACGGTACGTCTGACACCTGCTGTCAAAGTCAACTAGGAAGAACCCTGTTGTATTATCAGTTATGAATGTAAATGTCTCCTAAGCGCTTGCCAGCACCTTCAAGAACAACCGATGTTGTATTTGAATGACTGTATTGGCAGAGGCATATAGCATGCCTTATGGTTCATCTGCACTGTTTTATATTTGTTAGTCTATCATATTTGTCAGACGGACACATATTTGTTTATACGTTGTTTCACACCAGAAGTGCCATTTTAAGAGGCCTTGTCCAGGTACTGTAAAAGTAGTTCAACAGTTTATTTGGTTTGAACTACTTAACAGACTATTAAAATACTTTTTGGTAACACTTTATTTTGATAGTCCGTTTTAGACTACTAACTGTAAGTAACTCTGCAACTCCATGTCAACTAGCAGTCATTAGAGTATTAGTAGACTGTCTGCTTAATATCTGCAATTTATTTTGATGCTTCACAACACACATTCAACTGACAATAAGTAACTTATGTAAACTTATTCTACTAACCCTATCATAACAGTCTACTAATACTCTAATGACTGCTAGTTGACATGTAGTTGCAAAGTTACTTAAAGGGATAGTTCACCCAAAAATAAAAATTAGCCCATTGTTTACTCACCCTCAAGCCATCCTAGGCGTATATGACTTCCTTCTTTCAGATGAATCCAGTCGGAGTTATATTAAAAATTGTCTTTGATCTTCCAAGCTGTTTAATGGCAGTCAGCGGGTGTTGCAGTTCATCAGTCCAAAAGAAGTGAAATAAAGTGCATCCATCCATAATAAAAAGTGTCTCACACAGCTCCGGGGGGTAAACAAAGGCCTCCTGTAGCGAATCGATGCGTTTTTGTAAGAAAAATAACCATATTTAAAACATGATAATCTATTTAATCTAGCTTGCGCTCACTGTTGTAAACGGAAGCAGTTCTGGGAGGATGACGTAAGATGTCGGCGTTGCGCATGCGCCGGTGA